>NC_079450.1:23240229-23347729 GCF_903798145.1 Danio aesculapii | reverse complement strand
TGAATTGATAAAAATAAAGGATGGCCAAATGTCAATATTCTTAGCTATTCATTAATTATTAAGTTCACTTTCCCTTTACATTATACACCAACAAGTCAAATTTGACTAACGTTCTGACAAGAATTTTGCATTAAGGTGTGGACTGTCTCTTTAAGATGCACCATAAACAGCTCTCACTCTAACCAAAACAAAAACACGATTATGAAAACACATCAAACCGAAGCTCTTTAAATCTAGCTTTTCAGTTGTGCTGGACTGATTTAAATAATCCGACAGATTCCACATAAGATCAATACATTTGTCAGGCTCGTTGTCATTTCCCATTATCTGCTGATAGGGAACAAGGGACCATTATGTGATGAGAAGGCCCCTCAAAGCGGTTAGCCAGTGTGACAATGATGAATGAGTGGTTCATGGTGAACATATCTCCAGGTTTCTCCAAATGGTACGATATCCTCCCCCATACACTGAGAACGACCATCTAAACACGATCAAATGTCACGAAGACACGCTACATGCTAAGCTACTGTACGCTCGCTATAAAGCTGAGGATCTTTCTTTTGAGCTGCTGCTTACCGTTGTCAGTCGGACGACGATTTTTGTGTGAAGATCTGACCAGTGAGGGGGCTATTTGTTTTGTGGGATGTGTGGATGGATAAGTGGATGAATGGGTTGTGAGCGATGTACGGTCAGATGCGATGTCGGTGGTTATACTGACGGCAAAATACGCTTTCCGGGACGCCGCTGGCGAGATCACATATCTGCTTCCAGTAACGCCATCTGTTATTCAGCAGAGGTAATGTTGCCATCAGTCCCGAATGCGCTGACACTCTGCGGATGTAACCATTTTTGATGAAATTCGTTGACAGGTAAAATGATCTGTAGTGCGCATGCGCGAACAGTTCCTCGTTTAACAAACCAATACGTCACCTTTTCATAATAAAAGTTCCAACGTTGCGCAGTCATGACGTCACGTTTTCTTCAGACGACAAAAGACACACCTTCGAAAGAAGAAATCACTAAACTACAATATAGTATATACACTATATACAATAAAACTACTATATAGCAAACCAAACTTCATTAGTGCATACACACACACACACACACACACACACACAAATAGAACTGAGATATTTACCTGTAAATGTTGTACCATCAACTAACTTGAGTTGACGACAAATTCAATAATCGTATGATGCGGATTTTTTAACCATAAAACAATTCCAGCTTTTTCCTTTTCATATGGCTGGCCACATATAACATAAATTGGGACGTTACTTGGAATATTCCACATAAGTATTTGCTAAGTAAAATAAATCACATATAAAATATTACATAGACGCCTTGTAATAGTTTACTTAGTGAATATATGCTAGATATTGAAAACAAACGTACATGTTGTGACTTGGAAAGTAACATAATTCATCTTTTTGTGTGAAACTATGTTGGATGGAACTATGTTTCTCTCAGAAAAGACAAAGGTTAATTTTTGTTTAAATATTTTTGGCATGGTTTTCTTTTATTATAACTCTAAATCTTGCATTAAGTACATTGTTAATATTTTTATTATAATGGGTAAGTTCTTTATTCACAAGTGTAAATTTTTGTAAATTTAATAAATTGACTATATATATATATATATATATATATATATATATATATATATATATATATATATATATATATATATATATATATATATATAGTAATGTAAAAATATTAATTATTGTTTTACAGTGTCACAAAAAATGATGCTATATTGATGTGCGTATATCCGCAGCTGTATCCTATCTAGTCTTTACCGCAACAAATCGACCTGCAGTTCCGCATTTTGCAATGGCAATGGAAATTGTTAGAGGCTGTTTTCAGTTGTCAACTGTCGGTCTGTAAATGAGTCTATAATTAACATAGAAGACAGAATTCATCTTTAAATCCACAATAGAAGTTATATTAAAATTACATACAATGCGTTTTAAGATCCCAACTAACCAACGGTTACATGTTTATTTTAAAAAAATGTACAGGCAACATTTTGAGGGTTGTAAACAAAACCAGTGGTCCCAACTTATTTCCTGTTGTACATTTTTAATTTCTATAGCTTCCGAGAATCCAAAGAGAGCCACATATTGATAAATAATGTTAGAATAGCTGTTTTAACATTGTTATGATTGAAATGCCTCTTGTTACAGTTAAGAAATGGTTTGATAAGCATGAAATGTTCATGGGCCAATGACACGACCGCATTGAAATGGTGTACGTTGGTAGAGTAGTATTGTACATTTTCAACTAGGCTACTTTGCAAAAAATAAGTGATTTGAACTGTATATATTTCGTGGCTGGTTGTTCAAATTTCCTTCCTTGTCTCCTTCACATGAATCAGTAATGTTATGTTGCCAGCTGGTGGTGCTGTGAAAAGCAAAACCGAAACCATTGCGCCCATGTTGCGCACTTCATTTTCCATAGCTTTGTTAAGCGAATCTGACTGAAATATGTTCGCATCTGAAGCTTTCGAGAAGGATTATCATGTGCTGAAAGTAAATTTATTATAAGAGAATATTATTACGTATCGTTCCTCCACATATTTCTGGTCCAAATTAATATTTGTCATGTTGATTCCAGATTAAATAAAATAATCTATGGCCTATTCACAAAAAGGGTTTAGATTAAATCAGGACTAGGCCGTAGCTAAATTACGCTATTTAAGCACATTTATACAAATGGCCAAAAATATTTTACTGGTGTGCCCCTGGAGACAAAAAAAAAAAAAAAAAAAATGACGTATTTTCACCGCAAGTTATTTCGAGTTGAGACAGCTCAAACATGCAATTTAATCTTGACTAGCCTTAATCTTGTTTGTGAAACCGGGCGCAAATTTTATACTAGAGAGTAAACGGTGATACGCAAATAGGCCACACCTACAATCAAGCTCACATTGCCATTAGGAACCAACATTGATTGATTCATGGCATAAGCCTGAGTTCAACGTTTATGACTTTGCATCAAACAAATTTTAATATTTTAATTGTCTGAAGCCATACAGATCACTTCTGAAGTTGACTAAATATCATTAACTTAGAGATAGTTTACCAAGAAGCGACATTTACTCATTTACACCCTTTATTTGTTTCTTCCTCCTGTTAAACACAAAAGAATATACAGTATTTCTAAAACATGTAACCATTGACTTCCATAGGAGGAAAAACAAATACTGAAATCAATGGTTACAGGTTTCCAATATTTTTCAAAATATGTGTTTAACAGAAGAAACTCAAATAAGGGGCGAGTGATGACAATTTTAGGTGAGCTATTCTTTTAATGCATATGATAATCATCCCTAAAGACATTTTGAACCAAGTCTCACAAATAATCGCTGATTTACAATAGCTTTATGCAGTTTAAAAGTAGTCAATCCAACCCTAATATTTATTTTAAATCTTTTCAAAGAACTGTTAAAAAAATAATAAAAAATGTCAGTGGTTCTTTTAAATAATTCGATTGACTCATAATAATGATAAGCCTGTTATAAAACTGAGTGCTGCTGTGTACGTGAGCAGACAGAGTTTTGGCCAACTGTATAATCAGTTTCCATGGCCCACAAGTAAATGGTTTCAAAAATCTGTGCTGAAGTCCAACATACAACGTCAGTGTTTGTTCAAGGCCCCCAGCTCGAATTGCAATTGCTAATATTTATAAATCACTAATACTGCATTTCATCTCCATTAAAAGTGTTTAGGTTCATAGTTTACTGAGGGTTAATGCATTAAATTACACCAAAGATGACTACAATCACTACTTAGAAATGTTTACGTGTAAATACAAAAAAAATCAGCACACATTAGGACAATAGTGGGGGGAAGGGAAGGAATTTTATTTTTTTTTGATAACCAAATTACACAATCTTTTAGTACATACCAATTGTTTCAGGGCTCTCAGTTTTCTTTTCAAGTGACATTTTCAAGGTTGGGATAAATTCAAAGCCAATTGTTCAGGACACAAATTTAGGAAAAGGACTTTTACACATTTCATTTAAAATAGACATGTCTTTTTGTTTCATTTTAAAAAGGCTAAAAAATGTTATCCGCCATTTCCGGAAGTAACACGCAGCATTCATTTGCTTTAAACACTGGCCTGCGGAGGAAAGACCAATGATTCAATGCAAATGCAACACTGCTTTATGGACTCTGTATAAAGGGCAAAATAATAACTGTTATAACATAACAAAAATAAATAAAAACTTTTCTATTTGCATAGACAACTTAAAAAACGAAAATGTATAAAAGTCCCTTTCGATTTCAAATCTTTTTCCTTTTTTTTTACTTGCACTTAAAGCTTGTTCTGCCCCATACACGGTGCATTATACAAAATAAAAATCATGTGCAAGATCACTGGCAACAAACCGCACAGTGCAGGGGTTCTGACGCACTATAGGCAACATTTTCTTTTTTTTTTTCTTAACAAAATATTTTTCTTCAGCATTTGAAAACAAGCCATGTCCATAGCATGACTTTTACATTCAGTGTTATTACTAAAAAATACTTTATCTGCAGGTTTCAAATGTTCCTGCACAAATGTACAATATGCTACAACATTTTATACATTTCATTATTTACATGGCTCCATTACACACATCAGCTTTGTTTTGTCGTCTTTAAGATAGCTATTAACATCACGTTCTGCAAGAGAGGTAGTTTTCCACCACACTCATAACTAAGTGGGAAGGGGTGCTTCATCACATATCCACAGTCGAAAGAGCAACATTGTCTGAAACGTTTGAACACAAATGAACATCAGTGCAAGAATAACAACAAGTGAGAAAGGGCAGTGTATGTGTGTAAAATGCCAGCAGTCTGCCTTCTTTTAAAACAAACCATGTAAACATGTCCACACTGGACCTGCGCCCAATTTCTCAGTTCCCCCGTGCCATAATACACACATTTCATAACTTAATGCTTGGGAAATCAAAATGCATCACAGAGCAAACAAGGCTATGAGACGAGATCAGAGAAAACGTACATCCTACAGTCTCGCGTCATAACCCTCCTCCGCATAATTGCCCTGTGATCATTCCAAAAGTACAGCGAAGGTTTAAAAAAAATGATTCGTCAACCAAAACCTTGATATACGCTTATGCCTTACCCAATGATTTATGGCACTTGTAACCAGATCTGGTCAAGCAAGATGGGGACTTCCAACAAAAAATTAGCTGATTACGTCGCTTTGGTAAACATTAAAAATCACACTTAGTTTTCTAAGCTATAACATAAGGGATGCAAAAAGTTTAACGCTGCAATAGAGCTTGAGAACCATAGTGAATTCAACACCTATAGTGCAATGCGCACAGCGCCATTAAAAAAGTACAGGTGTTGAAAGCACAAGGTCCATTGTGCCACCTCATTAAGCTTGAGGTTAGTCATCTGACCTTTTCACTTAAGCTTGTACCCCTTCATGTTCTGTTTGCTTAGGTCTCCCTGCAGAACAAAGTCGAGTGGCTTTTACTTCCCAAAAAGCAAAACAAAAAGAGATACCCGGAAATGCAGTATGCGCTATTACGCTACAGATGCTGCTGTGCTTAGCACCAAGAAGTTTCTGGCACTCCCAGCTTGATTAAAACTCAAGCCGAGAGTGAGCATCAAACCTCAGCAAGCAAGAAAAATAAAATGCGAGATATATCGGAAAGTAAAAACAATGCGCAAGTTGTCTTGACGTCTATTTCTAGGTCTAGCGGAGAAAAAAAAAAATCTGACTGTCACAAACAGCCATCAAAAAAAGAACAAAACAAAACAGGAGCATAACAGAGCAATGAGTTAAGGAGGACATCCAGTTCATCGTTTGTCATGGCATATGGCTCCACAAAGACTTCTTGACCACTTCTTAAGACCACAACAGCGTAATAACTAGTTTCTTTGTTTAAAAAAATAAGTTAGATGAAGGACATTAGGAGGAACATCTGTCTACCAAATGATCATCACCTTATTAAGATGCAGATCTAAAAATAGCTGTAAAATATATTACGCAACTGGGGCATTCAAGGAGAGGGCAAAAGGCCAAAGTGGAGCCTTTATCACGTATTGGCTTAAGAGAGCAGCAGTGAGAGACCTTGTTAGGCCTGAACCTTCAGGAGGCTCTTTAACTGAAAGGTCATCATCTCACGATGATCGCCCATGGGAAGAGACACCCAGTGGCTAGGGGGCTTGGGCAGCACACTTGGGGATGGGGGCTCACTAAACTTGGCTCCGGCATAGTTCTGACCACACTGAGCTGATAAAAGTTTGTTCAGATGGGACTCCCAATTCTGATCGTATGGTGTGGCAAAACGAACAGAGCCATTCTTCTTGTCTACAGACACGGCCTGCCGCGCCTCAGGAGACCAAGAATAGCTGGTGCCCTTCTCACCCCTGCGAAGGTGATGGGGCACCCCTAAGGCTCCTGAGGAGGCGGAATGCATCACTCCATTCTGGTCTCTACTTCTCTGTTTGCCCCTGCTAACCGGCTGGCTCTTCTTGGGCGCTGGGCGATCTGGAATGTTGTATCTCTCACCACCTCCCATTATACTTTGACTGGATGTCACCTAGCAGAAGACAAAGGTGTAGATTTGTTAAATTAAATAAAGTATAAATTTCAAGTATCTTCAAAACAGGCTGAAAATAATCAAGCGTCCTGTGTTGCAGGCTGGCATAAACAAAGGGCTACGTGCAGAGCGAGCCCGTCCCCGCCCATCCCCCACTCGCTTCCTCTTCCTACCTACCTCTCTGTTGTAAAAAAGTTGAGTGCGTGGTTCTTTTCACTTTTTAATTTCTCCTCGCCAATTGGGCTCCAGGTCCTCGAAGTAGTTGATCTACTTCTCGCTGCACATGTATGTCCAGCAAGATCTGAGGTTTTCATGTGCCAGAGAGCGTTGTTTTGTCGTGGAACCGAGTTGAACATGAATTCACCTCGGCGCACGGTGCTCTAGAAGCCGTAGATCTAACAAAACAAACATTTGTAAGCATTTAAATCCACAGAATATACAGTAGTTTGTGGCTAAAAGTATTTTTAAACGAATACCCAATCCCGATCAAATCATTTCTTTGTGTAAATGTGAACATATTACAATGAAACATGGACAAGCGATAAAAAATGTTTGCTTATAATTGTTATTTACTAGTCAAAGAATGGCCCATTTTAAGGGGAAATACATAAAAATCGTCCCATTTGTTATTACATAAACAGCATCCAATCTTCCTCCTTTACGTTCGACGCCTTCATACAAGCGATTATTTTCGACAAAAAAAGCCCAGCTTTTCAATAAACTCGAAAGTACACATCAGTGTTACAAAGTTTTAGTAGAAAAGTTCGATTTTAAATGATGAAAACAAGCGTATTAGGTCATCTTTTTTGGCCCCGTATCAAAACAAAGACTCTTGAACGCAACATGGCGTCAACACTGTCGACGACTCCCTATCTCTTTGCTCTGTGGAAGAACAACTTACCGACTTCCTCAGGCTTTGATGGAACAAGCCCTTCGTACCCCCTTGGTCTCTTCTGTCAGCTGTAGCTGTAAATGGAGAAAATATTTCCCGATATGTGAAGCTCAGTACAAAGCCGAGGCTACAGCGGAATGATGATGTTCTCCTTCTCCAGTCTCCGTCTAACAACAAAATGGACCCTCAACAAAGCATAAGTAGTTCAGACGTGTTGTGCTGCGGCCAATCAGGAAGCAGCACTGTGGACGCGCGGCCAATAGGAGTGAAGAACACGCCTGTTGCCATCGTTCCTGCGTCACCGATCGTTTTGCGTGTTTATGTGGAATTTTTGGTTACTGTAATAACTCGAAGGCATAAAATAACTATCACATGGTATCTTCCGGTTGGTGTAATCTCAAAATGCACACATTTAAACCTGATGGTTGGTGTCCATGGCACATCCTCGTGTAAAAGCACAACACACGTAGAACTGTGTGCATTATGTAAACATCTGGTGAACAATGAAAGAAGATTCACAGGCTTTACGTATGATATTTTAGGAAACACAATCAAAAATACTTCAGATGGCCCCTAATATTGAAGTGATTATCTGGCGAACGATGAAAGAATATTTACAGGCTTTAGATATCTAAAAGGACTTCAGACAAGCCAACTGATTAAACAAAGAAAAACATGGTTATTGTAGTAAAACCATAATCACAATTTTTATGCTATACCAACCATGTTTATGAGTTTAACCATATGTTTAACCATGTTTTGATGTAAAACTGGGGTTATACAAATAGTAATCAATCAGATATGGTAAGTATTTAGTATAATGGAACAGATACTGTTGAAGAAATGATCATATAAGACAAAAAGTACAAAATACTTCTTTATTTAATCCTTGATTCATTGTAATGGTTAGCAACGAGTCCAAATGTGAAAATGCAGTATAATAACCGAATAAAACAATAGATGCAACAATAGATAGGAGCCATGATCATGGGTGAGTGTGATACAGGAAATACTTTGTCTTTTAAATCGAGACGATGACACATCCTGCTTGCATGTGACAACATGTATAGATAAAAACTGTGAAGTGGTATCTGCCACCAATAATAATAGGAGGGAAAGTGTTTGAAAAGCTACAGACAAAGGTGTTGTTTTGGGGGTGTAGTGTCTTAAGTCACTGAATAGATTATTGGAGGCAAATGGGCCATTTGGTGTTTCTGAACCAAACTGTCTGCATATGCTTTATGGCACTATAAGACTGAGAATGTTTTAAGTCTTTAACAGCTGTGAGAAGTAATATGAACATTTGGTTTAGGCCTAATTTTAACTTATCAACTTGATGTTTTGTTTCTAACTTTGCTTTCAAGAATGTCCAAATAGAACTGAATGTAATTGGAAATTAAACCAGGCTTATTCCGTTGTTTACAGTGTGTACAATAGCTAAATGCACAAACACTCCTGCTCAAGCAGACCTGTTGCATAATACAGCACTTGTTTGCCAGTTTAATGAAAATCCATGTTTGGTCATGGAAGGGCACACCCACTGAACGCAGCCTTGGCTTAGAGCTTTCCAGGGGGCTTGGTCAAAGTTTGTATACTATGTTTGGAAAGTAGGTCGGGAGGGAGGCTCTTGTCGGTCACGATTTGAGAGGAGGTCAATGACCAAATTTGTCAATGTTAAGGAGAGCAAGAAACAATATTGCATATTGAACTTGACTAAGATATTACCACAAATACTTTCCAAGTAATTAGCCTATTGCGTTAAATGTGAAGATCATAGACATTTACAAAAATAACTTTGAACTGTATTAGCATTGCAATGTTTAGGCTGCAAAGACCATGTTTTTAATTAATTAAAAAAAATTAAAGTTGTTTTTATTTACCCAGATGAAGGCAAGTGTTTGCCAAAACACATAGCCACAGATTTTAGGAATAACCATGTCAATAAAGACTTTTTAATATTTATTCCACATTTTGCATTCAAATTGGTATTCAGAAATATTTACACACCATTTACTGCAGTTTGGTTACTAACATTTCAAATTCTCCAAAACAATATAGGTTTGAAAAGAAAAGGTCAATATAATTTGTATTTTTTTTTAGATACATCATTTTAATTTCCTTATTAAATAATAATTCGTTTTTACTTTATTTTTAAAACATGAAAATAAGATAAATTTTTGGTAACAGTTTTAATCAATTGTCTATTGTTATTTATTTACTAACATGAACAGATCAATACATTTATTCCCTTTGTTTACTTAATTAAAAATTTCTTGTTAACTGTTCATCTTAACTGAATTATGATTAATAAATGCTGTACAATTGTTCATACTTAGTACATTATGTTAACAAATTCATTTAACTAATGGACCATTGTTATAAAAAGTTACCAAATTTTGTTTGATTAAATAATAATTCTCTAAATGAGAACCCAAAGCTGCCAGTAGGTGGCGGTAATGTTTAAGGCTATTTGTTCAATCGTTCAGCAGCGAAGTACACATTGCACGCACAAAAGTTTATGTGGCTTTGGTAATGTTTTCGTTTGTGTAACTGAGCAAACAGACAATATAGCATGTATGCGGTTTCTTCCCATACTGATAAACTTCCAGTGAACGGATAATGTGACTTTTTTCCATTTTATATGGTTCCTTTGACAGCATTGATGTTGTAATGTAACATCAGTTAAATAGACTTTGGCATTCATTTAGTTGTTCAAGCGTAAAACGAGACAAAAAGCCGTTTACTCTCCCGCATTCATCAGAATCGGCAGGCTAGCGCAGAAGCTCCATTGAATATACTGGGTAAAATAAATGTTCATATTTTAAAGACATGGCAGGGAAAAATGTAATTTAATGCAGTGCTTCTTGTACAATATGAGACCTACTTTATATCGGATATCACTCACCCAGTAGAGATCGCTGGTTTTTAAAGAAAACAGACCTTAAACGTGCTAATTTTGTAACGCATACAGTTCACCGGAAGCGCTTAACCCAGGTTACTGACAAATTAAAAGTCTTTAGCATGCTTCATCATAGACCCTATTGTGTCTGAAGTATAACATAATAATGTATTATTACAAATCGCATATTCACTCGTGCTACTAGACAAAACAGCAGTCATCATGTTATAGGCTATTGGTCCCATTGTGTGGTATTGCTTAACTATATCACTTGAAAAAAATATATGAAAAAAATACTTTTATACTTGACATTTTTGCTCCAGTATTTTTAATTCAAATAAGGGCAATTGCATTATACAACAGTGTATTATTCTGCCTATAACAATTTGCATGTCTTTAGCCTATAACAATTTGCGTATTTATATGTAAGGGCTAGGCATGGGACGATAACCATTACAGGTATACAGGTATAGGTATACCGCAGTTTGGAAAAGTCAAGGTTTTAAAACCGACAAAAGCTTCTGTAATAGCATACTGTTCCTAAGCGTAAAATTTTTTTGTTACTTTTTTTTTTTTTAGGACAACAGTATCTCCAGAGACAAGATATCCAAAGATGCTATTTTAAATTGTAAAGAAATCTGTGTTTTTTAAACTAATGAAGACAGCAGAAGTCAATGATTCATTTTCATTATTGACATGTTTACTGCTCCAAATTATTTTAAACCTTTCAAAAAATAAAATATATTATTTTCAAAGGTAATTTTTTTACCCAGACATTTTAAAAGAATATATTTTAGTGCAGCGATCACATTAACGTGAGACTGTGAAACCGTGATATTTTTAACCAAGGTTATACCGTCAGAATCTTATACCGGCCCATGTCACTAGGAATCATTCCATTTATATATCCATAAACATTTTCAATAGGTATTTAGATCTGGATATAGACAGATGGATAAACTTACTCTTCAAAAGGACAAATGTTGAACATGGGATACTTTGGCAATCAAAATATGTTTTCAGTTGGATAGATACCGCACATGCCTGAGAACATAAAAGATTTACATGCGCCACCTGTTGATAAAAAAATAACGTTACGCCCAATACATGCCTATTGTGAAAAGATAATTTGTCGAAGTTGTAAACAAAGACATTATCCCTGCAAACACATAACGTTCCCATATGGTTCCCATTTAATATTTATTTTGGGAACTAAATAAAACTGTTCTGGGAACGTTTTGTAGGTTATCTTATGGTAGCCACCATAATATAATCTTCCCAGAACATTCCCTGCAGGTAATTTTCAATGGAGTACTATAAAGTTTATCTATTGTCTGTCTATTTACATTAATAATGTTTATTTAAATATGTCACTTGCCATTTTTACTAACTGCATAATAAATGCTAAATAGGCTATGTTTCATTACTAGAAGTTCAAAATGATAAACATTCAAGAATTTCTTTACTAGACGTGTTTTTATAGTTCCTCACAAATTCACTTCTCCTCCACCACAGCCTTTCAGAATAAGCAATCACAGGGATGGAAATGTCTAAAAATTGGGACAATGCACGTAAGAGGTAACCGATATTTCCATCCACCAGCTGCCACATGATATCAGTGCATTTATGAAATAGAGCAGTATGAGGAAGCTGTGGTGAGGAGAAATGTTTCAGTATTCATTACACGATGATTTTTATGAAGAAAACACTAAAGTTCCTCAAAAAATAACGGGTTTGGTGTTTTCCATCGGTTGCTTTTGCTTTGCTCAGTAATGTCATTTTAATGGTTAACTTTACTTCTGCACATATAAGATGAAAGCGTCGTAGTTCATGTCATAACAGCTGGGGATGTTATACTGAAAATTTGGTTCTGTCTTTCTGATGTTGGGGGTGTGGTGTGTTCTGTCATGTTGAAATCAGAGACCGAAAGAGCAGACTTGTGAAAGACAACATTTCTGAAATCACCCTGCATCAACAGCAAAACACAAAGGTAAGAATTCAATTCATTTGACGTTTGTTTATGCCAAAATCCTGGGTTAAACTAAACCAACTCTATTGGTTAAAACAGAGAACAATAGGTTTCTTTTTGTTTTCATTTGTGACAGAATGACAATCATTATTTAGAGAGACAAAATACTAAAATATATGATATAAAGTTAGAACCACATATTTTGTCATAGTTTGTATGGTGTTGTTTCAGTGTTTACACTAGCAGAGTATCAAAACTATCTTTTATGAGACCGCAGTCAAGTGAGCCGCCACATGAGAACAACCGGTCAATCTAGCCGCCTCATGTATTTTAATGCACTTCTGTTTGTGCAATTACGGTACAGAAGCCAGGGCAGCCAAAACCCTCACAAAGACTGATATTTCAGCGATTATTGGCTAAATGTGTCAGGTAAAAAGAAAAAAATGCATTAATTAAAATCAAAAATGTATTTTTTAAAATAAATATGAAAATATAGAACATTTCAGTATTTTACTGCAGAGTTTTGCAAAAGTCTGCCAAAATAATTTAACACTGATGGAGTTCATGCTCTTTTCACTGATATTAATAATTTCTTTAGAGTTGACATGACATTTATGCTAATTTACAAGGCAAAAAAAAAAAAAAATGAAGTCTGCCAAAACAATCTGTTTTTTTTTTTCTACTGCTATTGCGGAGAATTTGCTGCCATAGTTGACATGAAATATTGACTGACTCTGACTTTATTTTTTTCTTAGCCTACCTAATTTACATTGAAAGACATTTCCTTTCTGTGGGGACCCCTGATTAGTCAGGGACTAAGCCGAAGTAAAACGGATGAATGAATGATATTTATTTTTTTTTATAATATTATTAAGAATCTTCCATATTTTTTCTATATCGTTAACAAAATAAAAACCACTTACAATGACAATTACTTTTATATAGTCTAGATTCAAATAAGACATATGGCTATACATTGACATATGATTTATTTATTGTCTAATAAATTACATTTGGTTTCAGAAATTAAATTTTGCAAAAGTGATTACTTTTATTTAAAAAAAAATTACTTTTAACATTATACTCAAAACACTGGAAATTGTGCATATAGGCCTAAAAGAATATTGGCTACAGTCTACAGTGTACTATTTAAATTAAAACATTCTGAAGCGAATTTCCACAAGCTTCAGATAACAGATTTTCACTTGTAAATCATAGTAAATGATTTTGGCCTACATAGTAAATTATTTGCATACTTTATTCTTCTGCCAAACTCAGCTGTAAATGCTGTAAATGTAAATCTAAACAAAAAAAATGCCATGGAAAGAGTCAATGTCATCCTGAATTAGAATTAATTGAAAACTGCATGTCAACTCTAAAAAATGTTAATAGTACAGGTAGAAATGCAAGAGATGTTCAGTGATAAAATGCACTTTTGCAGACTTTACACTTTAATTTGCCAAATTCAGCTGTAAATGCCAGTGAAAGTTGGCATGCAAAAAGTCAATGTCATGCTGAATTAGAATTCATTACATACAGTATTTTATGTCAACTTGGAAGGAATTTTAGTTACAGCAGTAGAAAAAGCTAGAAAGGATCAGTGATGTAATGTACTTCACCATACTTTATCTTTATTTTTCTGCCAAGTTCAGCTGTAATTCTACATGAAAGTTGGTGTGTAGAGTCATTGTCCTCCTAATGAGAATTTATTGAATAATTCATGTCAACTCTGAAGGAATTTTAGTTACAGCAGTAGAAAAGCTAGAAAGGATCAGTGATGTAATGTACTTCACCATACTTTATCTTTATTTTTCTGCCAAGTTCAGCTGTAATTCTACATGAAAGTTGGTGTGTAAAGAGTCATTGTCCTGCTAAATGAGAATTTATTGAATAATTCATGTCAACTCTGAAGGAATTTTAGTTATAGCAGTAGAAAACGCTAGAAATTATCAGTGATGTAATGTATTCTTGCAGACTTTGCCTTCATTTTTCTGCCAAATTCAGCTGTAATTCAATATGAAAGTTGGTATGTAAAGAGTCAAAGTCATCCTGAATTAGAATTTAGTAAATATTTCATGTCAACTCTGAAGGAATTTTACTTACAGCAGTAGAAAAAGCAAGAAAGGATCAGTGATGTAATGTACTTCTTCAAATTTTATCTTTATTTTTCTGCCAAATTGCGCTGTAAATGCCAATGAAATTTCCCATGGAAATAGTCAAAGTCATCCTGAATTAGAGTTTATTGAAAATGTCTTGTCAACTCTGAAGAAACTTTATTAGTGCATGTAGAAAAAGCAGGAAATGATCAGTAATGTATTCTTGCAGACTTTGCCTTTATTTTCCTCCCATATTTAGCTGTACATGCCAATCACCTTTAGCATGGAAACTGAGTCAAGTTCATCCTGAAATAGAATTAATTGAATATTTCATGTCAACTATGGCAGCAAATTCTCTGCAATAGCAGTAGAAAAAAACAGATTGACTTCATTTTTTTGCCTTGTAAATTAGCATAAATGTCATGTCAACTCTAAAGAAATTATTAATATCAGTGAAAAAAGCATGAACTCCATCAGTGTTAAATTATTTTGGCAGACTTTTGCAAAACTCTGCAGTAAAATACTCAAATGTTCTATATTTTCATATTTATTTTAAAAAGTACACTTTTGATTTTAATTAATGCATTTTTTTCTTTTTACCTGACACATTTAGCCAATAACCGGTGATATGTATGTCTTTGTGAGGGTTTTGGCTGCCCTGGCTTCTGTACCGTAATTCCACAAACAGAAGTGCATTAAAATACAATAGGCGGCTAGATTGACCGGTTGTTCTCATGTAGCGGCTCACTTGACTGCAGTTTTATGAGCTATTTAAATAGTATATTGTCTCTGTTTAGTTCAGTTAAAGCACTGTAGCACAATATAAACCTAAAGTAGATAAAGGTAAAAGAAAATGCATGCATTTCAAACCCCTGAGTGACATGCCAAAGGTGTAAATGGGCTGTAAAACACTCAAAAATATGTTAATTAATGAGAAACTGATTTTTGGAGTAACCAAAATGGAAATTAATTTGCTCTTGTTAATTTGAGTTTCCAAAAGTTTTTTGTCAAGACATTTCAGCCCGAGGTTCTTTGATTTTTGTCTTTTTTTTTTTGTCTAGTAGAATGTTTTCCCACTATAATTTGTGTAGAGGAAATTGTATATTTATATAATCGTTTTTATATTTTAGAAATTAAAGATCAGATGACATGATATGTGGTTCTAACACAAAAAAAGTAATTACAATATATATTATAAGAACATACAATGAAGCAAATGTTTAATATGAATACATGTAAGTATAAAAATAATAAAATAAGTGCATCTCATAAGGAAAGACTGAGGTAAAATTGGTTTTATATTCACACATTCAGACTTTCTCCTTAATAATATAGTTTCAGAAATGTATTCTTTGCCAATTCTAAAAAGGGAAATCATATTAGCAGCCATTGTTTATCAAAGTTCAACATTAAATACAGCCAGATAAATAGCGCTAATATTGCTTTGAAGTCATATTTGAATGTGATTTCAGACCGAATATTCAAATTACCTTGATAAACACTTTAGTGAGTATGTCACACGTTTTCACTGAACATATGTGCCAATATAAAACCCCACTTAAGAAAAGAATGAAAAAAATTACTTTCTTAATAATCTGCATAGCAAGCAGACTGTTTAACTGTTTTTATATTGTCTATGTTATTGTTTTGAAACTATATAGACAAACAATCAGCATCAGTGAACATAAAATAAAATAAAATACAGGAATGCTGGGAATAGTGATAACAATTAAATAATTAAGAAAAAAATGTTAAACAGAAGAGTGAATAACAGTAGTCTGCCAAACAAATTTTTGAAAATATATACACTAAAGCATAAAATAAAACATTTATTAAAACTTATGTGTAGGTAAACCAAACCATATGGATCTTCATTCTTAGAAGAAATGTTGTTTCAAAGTTTGTTGAAAAGTCTGTTTCTCGGAAGTCTGTTTTTTCCTACTGTTATTAAGATATTATTAAGAAAAAATCCTTCATTCACTTTCCTTCGGCTTAGTCCCTTTTTTATAGGAGTCGCCACAGTGGAATGAACTGCTAACTATTCCGGCATAGTATTTTAAAAACATGAATCAAACAATACATGATTTTCTTTTTCTTGCGTAGAAATAACCGGATGTGGCCTTTTGTCCAGCAGGGGGCAATATCTACCTCTCTAATCCATTGAAGAACTGTCGGTCACAGTGACAAAAAGTTCATAATAACAAAATGACCAGAATAAACCCACGGGACAGTCTGAATACTTCACATTAAGGATAATATCGTCTCTCTTCCAAATTTAAGCCATGTAGCCTGAATAATGTCGTTTTATTTATAGACTGCATTAGCCTAATAAAATGTTGCTTGGAGACATGTTTGACTTTAAATGAGTTTTGTGACTGTGTGGTTTGTGCCTCAAAATGTAACTTTTTATGTTTCATCATTTACTTGTAACAGATCAGTTTTGCCCGGGGGAAATGGAGAACAAACTGGAACAAGATCAAGAAGCTATAACTGTGCTTTACTCAAATTTGAGTACAATGAACATTTCAACCACAGGTATTGTTTTTTTCATGGCCTGTTTGTGATCATGCCATGTCTTTTAGGATTTGTTATACGCTTTTCAATAAGGTCTAATTTGTTGGCATTAATTAACATAAATTAACATCAAGCAATATATTTTTTCAGCAATTATTCATTTAATCATTTTACTCCAGCTTAGTCCCATTATTCATCAGGGGTCTCCACAGTGGAATGAACCACCAAGCATATGTTTTACACAGCGGATGTCCTTCCAGCTGCAACTCAGTACTGAGAAACACCCACATTCTCACATTTACATATATACACTATGGCCAATTTAGTAAATCCAATTCACTTAAAGCGCATGTGTTTGGACTGTGGGGAAAATTGAAGCATCTGGAGGAAACCCATATGCCGACTGACCTAGCCGGGAACAGTGCTAACCACTGAGCCACCGTGTCACCCTATTGATTCACATATTTAAACATATTTCAGATTAGAATTCATGAAAAATATTTTTTTTATGACTGTAATATATTTATATGTGTTCATATCACCCATTCCTAATTTGAATATATATTTATATATATATATATATATATATATATATTTTTTTTTATTGAATTTCTATTCTAAAATTCAATTTTATTAAAAATTCTAAAAAAAACTCTTGATTTCTCATAAATAATAATAACAATAAAAAGAATGACAATTTAAGGTTTTGCATTTCTCCTCCATAAATGTACTGAAATTAAGCCAAACTGTGACTCAAAAAAATGAAATATGTACCAAACCATTATTTTTGTGTACAGCTACCCCTAATATACAAGTGTAATAAATGAAATCCAAAAATTCTGAATAAATGGTTCAACACAAGGGCGACACGGAGGCTAAGTGATTAGCACTGTCACCTGACAGCAAGAAGGTTGCTGGTTTGAGTCTTGGCTAGGTCAGTTGGCATTTCTGTGTGGAGTTTGCATGCTCTCCCAGTGTTTGCGTGGGGTTACAGGTGCTCCGGTTTCTCCCACAGTCCAAAGACATGTGCTATAGGGGAATTAATAAACTAAATTGGCCGTAGTGTGTGTGTGAATGAATGTGTATGGATGTTTCCCAGTACTGGGTTGCAGCTGGAAGGGCATCGGCTGTGTAAAACATATGCTGGATAAGTTGGTGGTTCATTCCGCTGTGGCAACTCCTGATAAATAAAGGGACTAAGCCGAAGGAAAATGAATGAATTGTTCAACACAACAGTGTAATTCTTTTTATCTTTTTTTCTCAATTATAATTTTTTTTCTATATTAAAAATGTAGATTTTATATAAACAATTAAATTAAATGCATTTAAACATTAAGTAATTTTCCGCCCATTTGTTACAGATAAAAGCTCCTGCAACAGCCTACAGTGCTACATGGTTTTGACCACACAAGAGCAGAAAGCTATCTGCTCAATTTGCTTTCTAGCCGGCCCAGTGACTTTCCTGGCAAATATTTTGGTTCTGCTGACCATTGCGAGCTCCACAGCACTGCGCAGACGCCCATCGTACCTATTCATCAGCAGCCTGGCACTGGCCGACATGTTCGCCAGCTGTTTCTTCACCATCAGTTTTCTCGATTTCCATCTTTTCAGTCAGAGCGACGACGCTGACCTCTATCTCTTCAAGCTTGGTGGCGTTACAATGGCATTTACAGGCTCTGTGGGAAGCCTTTTGCTGACAGCGCTGGACCGATATCTTTGCATCTATCAGGCTTCCAATTACAAGCTGCTACTGACACGCACTAGAGCCAAACTGGCCATATTATTATTATGGTGTGTGACAATTATTATCTCTTTCCTCCCTCTGATGGGCTGGAGGTGCAAAACCTGGTTAGATCCTCCATGCTCACGTCTCTTCCCGTATGTGGATCATCACTATTTGGCCTGCTGGACGGGTCTTCAGCTCGTGTTGCTTTTTCTTATCATGGTGGCTTATGCTCTTATCCTGTGGAAAGCAAATCGGCATGAAGCAAATATGGGTGGACCAAAGTTAGGGAGGCAGAGCGTGAAAGGACAGGCTCGAATGCGAATGGACATTCAGCTCGCACACACTTTTAGTTTGATCCTTCTAATCCTGGCGGTCTGTTGGGTGCCCGTCCTGTCCTTTATGCTAGTGGACGTCAGAGTGACCCTGACGAACAAACAACGGCGAATGTTCGCTTTCTGTAGCACGCTGTGTCTGGTGAACTCTTGTGTAAACCCTCTTCTGTATGCCCTGCGCTGCAGAGAGCTGAGGGGAGAAATGTTGGCATTAATAGAATGTTGCAAGGCATGCAGGGAACATGCTTTGGGTCATGCTCATGGCCAAATAACTGATAGCAGTTCTGGCAAAAAGAGCACAAATCATGCAGTCAGTGGTAGTAATCCAGATATTATTTCTGGGAGTGCAGACAGGCAGCAAAACAGCATATGAATAATGTCTAAAAGTCATATTTACTTGTTATTTTGTTTATGGATGCACAGTATATTGTTTGCCATATCAGTATCGGCTGAAATGCACAATATATCGATTTCCATATCAGTATTGGCCGACATGTACAATATATTGTTTGCCATATCAGTATCGGTTGATTTGTATAATATATTGTTTGCCAAATCAGTATTGGGCGATATGTACAATATATTGTTTGCCATATCAGTATCGGTTGATTTGTACAATATATTGTTTGCCATATTAGTATCGGCCGATATATACAATATATCGGTTGTCATATCAGTATTGACTGATACATTATTAGTTTTAATGTTATTATTATTGGCCCAAAATATTAAAGCTGATAAACGATGGATTTTTTTTGCCAGTTGATCTATTTAAAATGCACAATATACTGTTTGCCATATTAGCATTGACTGATTTGTACAATATATTGTTTGCCATAGCAGTATCGGCCGATATGTACAATATAATGGTTGTCATATCAGTATTGACAGATAAATTATTAGTTTTAATGTTATTTTTATTGGCCCAATATAGTAAAGCTGATAAATTATGGAATTTTTGGCCGGTTGATCTATTTAAGATGCACAATATATTGTTTGCCATATCAGTATCGGCCGATATGTACAATATATTGGTGGTCATATCAGTATTGACTGATATATTATTAGCTTTAATGTTATTCTTATTGGCTCAATATATAAAAGCTGAGAAATAATGTTTTTTTTTTTGCCAGTTGATCTACTTATTAAATATAAGATGCACAATATATCGGTTTCCATATTAGTATCAGCAGATATGTACAATATATTGGTTGTCATATCTATATTAACTGATATATTATTAGCTTTAATGTTATTGTTATTGGCCCGATATATTAAAACTGATAAATCTACTGATCTACTTAAGATGCACAATATACCGGTTGCCATATCAAATATATTAACCGAAAAATTATTATAATAATTTATCTTTATTTCTATAGGGCTTTTTACAATGTAGATTGTGTCAAAGAAGGTTAACGTAGATGAAGAACAAAGAATAAAAAGCCATAAATCAGTTCAATTTGTGGAATATTCAGGTAAGTCATGCAGGAAGGGGAGTGGTTTAGAATGCTGGTGTAGGTCTAGTCAATTAAAACTGATTCACTCCAGTTAAGTATGTGTTACTGTTGAGGATCAGTTCAGTTGAATTCTTATGCGTGTAATGCAAATGACACTGCTGAAGGCTGTAAAGCAACTCCAGTCCCAACCAACCAAGCCAGAGGCGGTTGTGGCAAGGAACCAAAACTCCACCAGTTGATGAAAGTGAAGAACAAACCTCGGGAGAAACCAGCCTTAGTCAGGGTGACCAGTTCTCTTCTGGCTAGATGTATATGCACAATATATAGGTGTCATATTGACCAATAAATTATTAATTTCATTGTTATTGGCCTGTTATATTAAATATGATAAGAGATTGATTATTTCTGTCAGTTGATTTTTGTAAGATGCACAATATATTGATGTTTACCTATAAATTAGTATTGTTACTTGTTGCAAGAAGCAAATGCACACTTTGGAAGCTTTTTGTGAAACGAAAAATAAGATCTTGGCAGTTTTGTCACTGTGGAAAAAATAAGACACCAGAATATCAACTTGTAAATGATTTAGATCTAGATTTCGCTTTGCTGTTTTTTTTATTTTCAGCAGTTATTGACCTAATTCTTCATGTGTGAGCGGACGCCGCCATTGCAATTTCTTTGGTTCAACACTTCTGGTCTCATTCACTTCCATTGATTTCGAGACGTCATAAATAGGCTCGTTGTGCTGATTTATGTTGCAAACTGAAATGTCCTTATTATATTTTTCATCTTTTATGTATAGTCATGAACACAATTGTGTGTAAAGCAAGTTTGAACATATTCTGCCGTTTATTATTCCTATAGGACCATAGTGTCTATAGTAATTTCTCCCATGCAGGCAACACTAAATCGGAAGTTCTGAAACAATCACGAAAATGAACGCACTTCCACATTGAAGAACAAGGTCTTCTAGGGTTTTGAAATAATATCAGTTATCAGTGGTGTTGTTTGCATTTTGGTTTATGTAGTCAAGCTAAGAAAAACTCACATAGAGATATATAGCCATGTATATTGGTTTCCGGCTTCCAAACATAAAGAATTATTGATATCAGCCAAAATGTCCATATTGGTGCATACCTAATTTTGTTCATATTTTTCATAGAAATAACCTGAGTCTTTTTTTGATTAAATTTTACAGATCAGAAGTTGAAATCAAAGTCAAAAAATTGTAAAGTTTTTGATGGTACACCATGTCTCCACATTGCACATTGTATTGTGATATGAGTGTATAGTATATTAAAAATTACAATATAAAATGAACAGAGTAGCTTACTAATTAAGAACTTTTTTAGCTTTTTAAGATTTTTTTTTAGATTTTAGCTTCAACGTGTCATGAATTTGAACATATTTTGTAAACAAATAGAATCCAATTGAAAATATATGTAAAGTGTTATTTTGTTTATTAATATGCAATAAGTCGGTGCTTAGTAATATTGCTATGCTGATCTGCTTTCGTTGTTTCTCTAAACACCTTTATACTTACTAAACAGACTCCGAACAGCTGACTCAACTGCTTTAATTTGATCCAAGCATAAAAGAAGCCATGTATATATGGATACACTGTGAAACAAAACACCCTTCAACATTATTGATGACTACAAACTAAAACTTTGCTTCCCTTTTTAAATATATGCTTCATGATTTGTAGCACCACAGCACAATCACTGGCTTCATCACAGTTCTCAGTCTTAAAACTTATCTATGGTAACTGTTATGATACACTAAGGCTTGAGTATATTTTTTAATGTTACTTGGCAAAGAGCAATGACTATAGAATACATGTTAAATGGACTTTGAGAAGAGTCTGCTAAGAATTCAAAATGTTGTAATCCTGAGTTTGCTTATTTTAGAACAGAATATCTTCTGCATCACTTGTATACATTTGTGAGTTATAATAAAATATTGTCATAACTAAATAACTGTGGCATAGCTAAACCAATTCATTGAGTGAAATGTATGTTAATTAATGTTAAATGTTTGTAAAGTCTGCATATGCTAATTGATGTTTGTATTGTTTTTCTTCCATTTTTTTATGCTTTTGAACTGCACAATGGAACTTTGTGGCTTTAATTGACATTTTAGTATGAAATTATGTCTGAATTGTTGCTGCAAGTACCTTTTCTGTTATTTCCCAGATTTATTGTACGGATTTATGATTTATGATACATCAATAAAAAAATTCTGCAAATTAGCACTCACTTTCGTGAAATCCTCACTTTAGAATTATATGGTCCTATCTGACATATTTGTCAAAATTTAGTTATTCACATATTTTTATTAAATGACAACTTATTTACATTATATGATAAATGACAACTTATTTACATTATATGATAAATGACAACTTATTTACATTATATGTTGTTCACATTTTAAGACTTTTTATTTAAAAAACAAAAAAGGTTTTATCTACAAAGTCAAACTCTAGCTTGGTTTTATAAGGTTCTTTCTGTGAACCAATCAGCATTCTGAATGCACGCACGAGGACCAATCATGATCAGCTTTCTTTGTCATTCCACTGGACTGCTCTGTTTGTAAAAAAAACGAATATATTAAATGTGAAATATGTTTATGTGTGTATAGTCAGTGAAACATTTTTCAGTGTTTATTAAACTCATTTGCTCATTGTCTGATTTATTTTAAAGCATTTCAATTTGATAATAAGCCTTAAAGGGCACACTTAATTTAATATTATTGGGTATATAATTCAATAATTCATATGAAGCATATAATTCAATAAATATTACTATATTAATTACATTAAATTAGCATCTGCTTTGGACAAAATATTTAGCAGAGCCTTGTATGCTTAATTTGAACTAGAAAAAATATTCATCCTAAAACATTAAATTAACGTTAAAGAAAGCACAAATGTTCAATTCAATTCAATTCAACTCAATTCACCTTTATTTGTATAGCGCTTATACAATGTAGATTGTGTCAAAGCAGCTTCACATAAATGTAACTTGTGTCAAATGTAACTTTCTAAAACATCAACACATTGTCACAACAGCAATTTGTATTTATTTTTTTCAATTAATAAGCAGGCTGATTGTATTTCTTGAAAAGTAATGCTTCAATGAATGATCTGCCAGATAGAACCTTATAGTTCCAAGTGGAACATTACTTTTTAGCATTAGAAGCTTCTATTTGCATTTGCCCAGTTTTTTTTTACCTCAATTTGCAAATTTAAGAGAATTTTGATCATTTAAAATACATTTAGAGGTCTCTGCCATGTTAATGTGTACTGTTAAATGCTGTTGGCTATATTTAATGCACAAACTTTATAATTCAATATCTCAAACTAATACCTTATAATACCAAGGCAATGAAATAGCATACAATTTTGCTAACTGTATGTAATATGTATCATTACCCGATTTGTTACCAAGATGTTTTATATTTTATATAATTTTCATGTGATTTGTGTTGAAACTTTAAAGGCTGGAATACAAAAGTGACATCCATGTGTAATCACTTTCACATTTTCACTTACAAATGTGGTTTTAACCTGAAGGGACCACACGGAAATGCTTCCTTGTGGTTTGAAAGACTGCTTTGAGAGGAAACACAAACACATACCAACATGCAAATATTTCAGAAATATAGGTTTTGGTTAAGTAAACCCTTACACCATAAATGTCATATGGATCCACTCTGAATAAATCAATAATATGAATGTGAGTCACTAGTTTGGTTGAAAGACTTGGGCACATGACACCAAAACTTCTTCAATTGATATAGCCTAAATGCAAAATATATTGATGTTATGTATTATAGATGATGATAATAATCGTAGGCTACATAATTTAAAATGTTAAAAAGAGTATGCAAATTTACAAAATAATGTATTTTTTCTATATGCAAATATATTGCTCATAAAAGTCGATTAAACAGAATGGCTAATACAGGAAAAGCTAAACAATGACAAGTATAAACTTGACCAACAATAACTATCACTTTCATTATTAATAATCGTTTTGATTTAAAGCAATACAACACTGGAAGGGCATCAGTACAAACCTGAAATCATAGGTAGAGACGATACCTAGTGTAGTAGACTTATCCATAAAATAAAAGACTTTTTGAATTATGCCCTATAATTATACTCTATACTTTCTATTAAATGTATGTTTTTGTTGAGTAGTAACAAATTAAAGTTAAATTTAATATAAACAAACATGGTTTGTAAAACTCACCCCCTCTTCCCGAATGGTACAATCCTCGACTGTGTCGTTTTAGCATTTTTGCTACAAATCTGGCACTTGGTGTTTAAACCGGTGTGCGATCACGGGGGGAGCCTTCGATTTCGTACGAAGCTCCGTTTAAAAAACCTGTTAAAAAGTCGATTTAGAAAGGGAATTCGACGCGTTTTATGTACAAAACGCTGTTGTTTTACCGTCTGGTTTGTTTGTTGTGTTGTTAAATAAACGATCATGGCTTGTGGCGCGACGTTGAAGCGATCTATGGAGTTTGAGGCCCTTCTCAGCCCGCAGTCCCCCAAGCGGAGGAGGTGCAATCCTCTACCGGGGACTCCGACTACTCCTTCCCCGCAGAGGTGCAGTCTTCGTCCGTCAACAGAGAGCCCAGCACATTCGATGTCGCCTCAGTCTATGGGCGGAGAGCACAGGCTAACTCCAGGTGAGGAAAGGCATGATTCTTGCCATTTGTTTGACATGGAGGAGGGGAATGGGGGTTGTTTAATCTCAGCTAACCAGCTAGTGGGCATTTGAATTTCGTCAGTCCGTTAATTTAATTCCCCCTCAAGCTGCTTTGGGTAACAATTTGAATGCGTTTGGTTGTTTCTTAATCCACGCTGTGGTGGATAGCTGGTTTGGGCTGTAGTTAATTATGCAGTTTGGATGAATAGCTGTTTTGAGCTCGGCTAGCTAGACTGAAAGCGGCCGCTAATACAGACTAGCTGACACAGAGCTTCATTTAACTCCCATGGCTTAGTGTTCACGCACACAATCATCGACCATTACTACCGAAAACAAAGCATATGACGATGTCTTTCTACAGACGACTGGGTGGATGGTTAACGTTCATCTCTGCGTTTAGCAAGTTAGTTTATCAGCAGAGTTGAGCCAGTATGTCCAAACAAAGAGGAAAGGTAACGTTAGCTATGTGCGTAAGAATTCAATGGCATCGATTAATTTTGACTTATCTGTAGTCTTTAAAGCACAAGATTTATGGTGTGTGTATAAATATTAACCCTAAAGAAGCCACCCAACTAATTGTCAATAAAGCACTCAATTAATTGATGTTTAATTTGATAATTTGGCTTAAATCGTGTGTTTTCCCTTTATGTGGTTTGTTACACTTGTACTGCTTTCATCCGAAATGTATGGACCCTTGGCGAACCCGCCCAAATCTGTCTGTTTAGCGCTAGTAAAACAGTCACAGCTTTTATCACGTTTAAATAGATCCAAGATGCCACGTTGTATAGATCAGTCAACTGTGAGTGAAATAAATGACAATAGTTGAAGGCAAACTCTTCCATTCTGACATAATTATTTCTTGGGTATAGGTGCTCCGTTCATTAGTAGGTTTTGGCATATTGAAACAAGGTTTACCAACTATTCAATTCCATTAACAATCGTTCTTGTGTTTTCCTAAAATACTTGGCATTTGGTTATAATTGGCTATTTTGCAAAACAATTTAATATATTGTTGCAGACAAAAAGTCACTTAGGATTCTTGGTGTTAACATTACCTGTTCACAACAAGATGGAAATGTGGTGCAACAAATATGTTCAGATTAATTTGAAACATTTTATACTTGTCAATCATTTAATTTATTTAACTGCCTTTCCTGCCGCTTTTTGTTTCTCACTAAAAAACCAACTTGTCACTGTTTCGGTTTACAATCTGGTATTGAGATGCATTTTTTGTTGATCCCATCACTAGTTTAAAGCCAGTTTGAACTTGGCAACTTCTGGAAACCCATTCAACCAAACTGAATGTTTTTGAATGGCTTCAAAAGACAACCTACTTTTAGTGTCCTGACAATTACTAAACGTTACAGAATGTGTTAAGAATGCTTTTTTGCTTGAAATCAAGATCACGATTTTCTCACTATTCGGTAGATGTAAGATAAAGGTTAATATGAGTAGGCTATTATTATTGTTATTTCTCAAACATATAGTAAAACAACAATGATAATATTAGACCTGTGTTAAATTGCTACATTTTGTATAGACCTGGAATGGTGGACTTGAACAGACTCTAAATATGTCCTGGGTTATTAATTCACAGTAAAGTGATGACATCAGAATACAGCTATCCATGACTCTGAAGTTAATTATTATGTTTTAAACATGCTTGTCATTTGTTGTTGACAACATTATTCAACAATTTTTTTTTACTGGTGATGAAGCATTTGTCATTATCAGATTCCCTCTTGTATGATGTTCAACGTTATATAGGCTAGACCCAGTAAACATTTATTTTTATGCACAACACTGTTCGCTATGAAAGAAAAAACATCAGATGCTTGTTGTAATAACTCTAAAATGTGATTTGATCATTTACATGATGTGCGCGCTTTCAGTTTCACTTTCACTGCCGAGTTCGCTCGTGTCATGGCTGCTATCACTTTGAAATCATTGCTCTGTGCAACAAACTGAGCGTTATTTACAAATTTATTACCTGTTATTCACAGCCCATAAAGGTTCTGTTCACTAAAGTAGACCTCATTGGCGGGCACGCACGCTTTCTCTCTGTATTAAACAAACAGTGCGTGTGATTTCGCGGCTGCGAATACGTCAGTACATTAAGACAGAAATGACATTTTTGGGTGTATTATACCTTATACATGCAGTATGTGACATTTGGATGTGTCCATGTTGTTGAGCAACACATATAAAACAATGTGAAGACTTATGCGGCCACCTTTATGCTTCTCTCCTGAACTTGAAAATATAATTGGCTGAATCATAAAAAAGGAGAATCAAGAACATGTGCAGCGTCAAATTGAGATCATGATCTTTTTTTTTTTTTCGATTAATCGCACCGCCCTACTAGATGGGAGTTTGGTTTGAAGGTGAAAAAATGTAAAAGCACAATCTTGGCATTCTTCACTCTAATACAAACTCACTGTTTAGTTTTGCAGATTTTATCTTTGCTCTGATACCTTCATCCTGTATTTTGCATTTTCTGTTATTTTATTTCAGGTTGGTATATAAATTGTACAAGTTTATTTTGCAATATAATATTGAAAGATAAGGAAAAAGGCCACACAAAATGTTTGTAAACATTATACAAATTATTTTGTATATTATTTCCTGTAAGCAAAGTCTTTAAGTAAAAATGCATTTTCATTTTGTCTTTCTGCTGTTTTTAACTGTCGGTAGTCTGTCAGGCTAGTTTGTTTGTGTTTTCCACATTTTTGTCCATCAGCGAAAGAGCACTCTCTGATTGGCTATTTAGCTGCAAATTAAAGCTTTAGAACCATAAAAAGGGACCAAACTAAGAAAGTCATAAGGGAAAAACGAAGCTGTCATTTTGTCGCAAATAATATCTGATTATCAGACCTATTTGTTAAAGTTACCTAAAGTTATCAGATCTATTTGTTAGAGTTAATCCCTCTGTGATGAGCGAGAAGTACTGTAAAGATGGTATGTAAAGGCTGCTTCGTTTACAGTTTGTATTTGTGCAGCACTAGTTCTGGTTTTTCTTTTGTGGAATAACAATAAAGACTACTGCCACCTGTGGGTACAGAAAGATGTTTGTATAGCTTTTTGGTCGAGAAGCAGCCAATGTGAGAATTTATTTTCATTCAAATATACAAAAAAATTAGAACAATGTATTTTTGCTGGCTTATGTACTTCCGTTATCCCAAATATTCAAATCCAGACAAATAAGCTGTTTTAACTATTGATGCATATTATTTTCTGTGTTGCCATGCTGTTGACACCCACGGGATCACGAGTGGAAGAACTGCAAGCGATGGACTGCATAATAAAAGCTCTGCTGCTTTCATGCAGATAGTCATGCTCGTCTCTTCTGCGACTGCTTCTATGGTCTCATTTCGCTTTTACTGCTTTCAGCCTTATTCTGTTTCATTCTACTATAATTATATGTTTAAATAATGTTTAAGTAATAAATAACTTCTGTCATTCATGAAGACACTTTCGAATTTAAGAAAAAAAATACAACTTTTTTTTTTGTTTACTTTGACTTGGTGTGTCTCTGACTTTATGCACGCTGACCTGGATGGACACATTACATGTAATTTGAACGTATACAGACTTTTTGTCTTTCAAAAATTCGATTTACAAGCATTGAGTAAACTAAGAGCCACAGGCCTTTGTCTTTTAGTTTTGTCCATCCCTAATTACCATAATTTACCACAGTCTAGTTATCTCAATATTTTGACTGTAAGTGATGACTAGGCATGGGCCGGTATGAGCCCATGTTTTTTTTTTTTAATTGTCTGGGTAAAAAAACAAAAAAAAAATTCCCTTATTGAACAGAAAATATTTTATTTTAAGAAACATTTAAAATATTTTGGACCAGTAAACATGCACCATTAAAATACAGTATTTTTAATTTGCTGTAAATCGAAATGCAGTAAAACAAATGAGTGCAAAACATGACCAATCACAGAAAGGGATTTTTCTGCCTGGAGTACGAAAACACAGATGCGAGAAGCTGGCATCTTCAAAGTGTGTGCAAATGCTCTTATGTTTCTAAAATACTTCATATTCTTGGTTTAATTAATAAAAATAAATAAAAATAATAAGTAAATAAAACTTGATTTGTGTTTGAGCATCACTTAACAACGTGCAGTTAAAAGGCTAAAAAACTAATTAACTTGCATGTACCTTAGGAACGGTATGATAGCAAACCTTGGCAGTTTTAAAACCTTCACTTTTTTCCAAACCGTGGTAAACCTTGAAACCGGTTATCGTCCCATGCCTAGTGATAACACACTGACCATTCCCAAGATAAACACACACAGATTGTAGCACCTTAGGCATATTGTAGGAACCCGTTTCTGAATGTGCTAAGCTAACAGGCTAAAGCAGTGCTTGTATGTTAACTGGGTAATCTGGTTTTGGTATAATGAGTTGGCAAAATAGATTGAGTGGTATGCAATGCAAATTAATTAACAAAATAGAAATGATTATACTTTTACAAATGTAACAATTGATCATTGAAGTTGTTCAATTATTTATTTATTTATATATATATATATATATATATATATATATATATATATATATATATATATATATATATATATATATATATATATATATATATATATATATATATATATATATATATATATATATATATATATATATATACATATATATATATATATATATATATATATATATATATATACATATATATATATATATATATATATATATACATTTTTTTTTATATATATTATTTACATGTTTGCTGCCTGTGGAGATCCTTGTTAAAAGGGCATATTCCAAATGCATTACATCAACTAGACAAATATAATGAAAAATCATTGGTCTGGCATATTTTAGGGAGTTTGTTGTTTTCTGTTTTCAACCTGCCCATCAAAGTGCCTGATTGAAGAATGTGACAGCCCTTAAAACCCACTTTAATGTTTAGTAGTCTTGGCTTTGTGAAGTCTAATGCCCCTATTGTTTTCATAGAATAAATCTCTTTAACATCCTCATTTAGTTTTATGTCTCTAGTCAAGCACATTTGAATACCATTAGTTTATGCTTTCCATCAGCAGCTCATAGCTCTGCATTGCAAGCCACGATTTGATGTATTGACATCTTGAATGGCTTATTTTTGTTGCCTTATAATGCATCAGATATTCATTAAAGGTTTTGCTTTACATGGTTGTCTCCAATGCATGCACTCCAAACAAAAGAGAATTAAGCTTATTGCGAGCGCACACACCCTGGGCTCGAGCCCCTAGCTTGAGGGCACTTCCTCCTCAAAGCCTCAGAGTAGTGAATAAGATGCTTCAGCTACACCCACCCCCCAGTCCAGTTCATCCCACACCTCCATTGTAGTTGTATTATCCGTTCTGTGCTTTTGGGTCTTGAATCGCTTCCCATCCTCTCAGGAAGCCACTGTGATTGATTGCTTGGCTTGACCATATTAGGTTACAGTTGCTAAGTAACCTGTTGGACCTAGTCTCAGCATTTGGCAGTATTTGATATAGGCAGAGGGGCTCACCTGTCATTCAAATCGCCTGCTGTCTTTTGACTAAGTTTGTGCATCTTTCTGTAGCTATATCGAAACACCATCATAACATGAAATGAGTCTGTTGGAGCGAATATATCTAAATAATATATTCTCTAAATAACGAAAATCTAAATAAACGGAAAAAAATAACCACATGCTAATACATTTGAGTATGCTTAATGTAAAAAATAAAGGGCTTTGTGGTCTGTGTATATCAACTATTAACTGAATTGATTTACTGAAAAGGTACTAAATCGTGATGTGTGTCATTATCAGGATATGAGATGACTTGTGTTTTGATTCGTGGAATGAGATTTGTCATATTGCCCCACCCTAGGTGGAGCTAGTGAGTCAAGTTTGCAAGAACACACAATCCATCAATGCAAAAAGGAAAATTCTGTCATGATTTGCTCACCTTTGACTTGTTCCAAACTAGTTTGAGTTGAGTTTTGTTCCCAAAAATGCATTTAAGAATGTTGGAAAACATTGGTAACCAATCCCTTCCATAGTAGCTGTATTTCCTACTATGGCTGTCAGTGGTTACAGGCTTTCATCATTCTTCAATATATCATCTTTTGTGTTTGACGTTACAAAAAAAAACTAATTGGTTTAGAGTCAAGTGGGAGTAAATAATAAATTTTTGTGTGGACTATCCTTATAACTCTGTATAACTTTTCGGAGTTATCCCTTGATAACCTTTCCAGTTAGGGCTTCTACCGTTCGTGAAGTCACAAAGACCTTTTTCAAAACTGTTAAACCTTAAAGGAAGATTTTTGGCAAAGTACCATAAAATTTTCAAATCCTTTCTTGATTGAGCTATGTTTAGCATGTGAATCCAACTCTATAACAGTGTATATAAGTGAATGGATAAAATGGCATTGGACACAATATTTTGAAAGTAATATGAACTAAGCAATTTGAAATGCCATCTTTTTTGCCCACATTGCACATTTCCTGTCCATACAAGTTTTTTAATAACATAAGGATGGCTAAGTAACAAATTCATTCATTTTCTTGCCGGCTTAGTCCCTTTATTAATCTGGGGTCACCACAGCGGAATGAACCGCCAACTTATCCAACATTTGTTTTACACAGCGGATGCCCTTCCAGCCGCAACCCATCTCTGGGAAACATCCACACACTCATTCACACTCATACACTACAGACAATTTAGCCTATCCAATTCACCTGTACCACATGTCTTTGGACTGTGGGGGAAACCGGAGCACCTGGAGGAACCCCACGAGAACGCAGGGAGAACATGCAAACTCCACACAGAAACGCCAACTGACCCAGCCGAGGCCCGAACCAGTGACCTTCTTGCTGAGAGGTGAAAGCACTACCTACTGTGCCACTGCGTCGCCTAAATAACAAATTATTTTATTTAATTTTTTGGTCATCCTTTTGACAACAAAGCACATTTGCTAGTCTTTGCTTTTTAAGTTTTTATAGAGTGGATGCTTAAGCCCCCATGCCTTCAAAAAAAAAATAAGCCAACAAATAAAAGCCAATCAGATGAGAGCTGCACTGTAAACACAGGAAGTGTCTTCTGCTGTGAGGTCCTGTGCAATAGGTTGTGCCTGCTTCTTTGTTGGAATGTGAGTAGCAGACATCCCTTAAATTTGAACCCCAGCCCCTCCACAGCCCACCCAATAAAACACAATCATACTTTTTAAAATTATTTAATTTTTTGTTCTTTGTCCATTTTCAAGGCTTATTCTAAAAGAAATAGAAATTCTGAGCACCCACCCAAGATAAGTGATGCAGGAGCTCTCTGATATCTGTCCACCCTTGAAGCTTTACATGACCTACATTCAGGAAGTTGAGACATTTCTCTCTTTTGTGATAATTTATGGCTATATACCTTTTTTAAACTTAAAATGTCTTGATTTAAATTTGAAGATTTGAATGGAGGATCCAACTTAACCCAGACTCGGGTTTTCTAGAAAGAAATTCAAACAGGACCTGGTTCATCGGGACCTGCTGCCTGCCAGATGACCCACCACAATACCAAATGAAAATGGAGTTGTTCATGTACTGTTGTGGCTGATTGTAAAACTGAAGTGAAACTTGCTTCACTCTATTCGTAATAGGACCAAAGCTGTAAGCAGGATATCCTCTCTATGCTGTATGTGCTTGAAGTATTGCCAGTGATTACTGTTGCTTTTCCTTTCATCATTATTTAAGATGACTTAACATGGAGTAGTTTATTCCTGGAAAGGTGATATCCCAAAGAATACCTGTGGAAAACACTCTCTGCGGCAGGGCTTGGTGCCATTTAATTATTTTGGAATTACTGTTTATTTTGCCAAATATTAAGCCATTGTTGTTAACAACATTTAAATTTATGTAAATTCTATAACTTAAACGCCAAAAATTAGAAGATTCTGCATTACTTAAACACTTATGTGCATTGAACATAAAACTTCTAAGTTCCCTCCAAAAACAATTGTAATGCTTCAGCTCATTTTAAATAAGTAGTTAAGCTGCACATTCAATCAGATGAGGAAGATGAAATATGTTGTAAGAGAATGCAGATCACAATGTAAATGTTAAATCTAGTCTATTTTATTGATTTATTAAAATAAAAGTGTTGATCAACATTAATCATCCAACTAATCTCTGGTCATTGAATCATAAATGGCTCTGAAACTTTCAAAACATTCTGCACGTCTTGTAGAATGTGTAACAATGCTATGTTTCGATTTTTTTGCCATGTTTTATGCATTTGAGTGGAATTATTTTCCCTAACTCTTGATTTGTCTTCCTTTGACCTCACAGAGCAGATCTTCCAGAACATTCGTCAGGAGTACAGTCGCTATCAGAGGCGACGACAGTTGGAAGGGGCCTTCAACCAGACTGAGCCCTGCAGCTCCACTGATATCCAGAGCTCCAGTCCCGCCCTCACCTCCCCCAGTTCTCCCACAGGTCAGTCCACTCCAGCCTTTAAAAACCAAGCCTCTGCTGGTTGCATATGACAACATCTAAATCCCAATAACCAAAAATTAAGAGCAAAAACTTTAGAAAATATAGGGGCAATTCCCTGTAATTGTAATGTAAACTGACTAAATTCAAATGACTTGCAGTTTCTGTAAATTTAGTTTTACATTGGTATTGCAGGCCTTCAGATTAGCTTTTGAGGGCAACGTCACCAGGTCCTATGGAAAGTGGTGGCAGCACCGAATGTGGTAGCACTGCACCTGGTCTCTTGAAAATGCACATTTGAAAGTAGCTTGAGTTGGGATGTAGATGTATATTAAGTTTTCATCTACAAAAACTGTCTATTTAAAAAAAAAAAAAAAAAAAAAAAAAGAAAAAGAGGTATCCACCTCATCTTTTAGTTGCTCTTCAGTGGATTGGCCATCAGCAGTGACACTTGGATTACAATCACCAGAACTAATCAATGCTAGAACTACACCAGCATTCTGCACCACTCTCCTGCCTGCTTGAAGTGCTGGAATGCTCCACTGTGTTTGATGTATTATGGCTTTTACTCTTTTCTTTATTTATTTTAAACTGCTTTGACACAATCTACATTGTAAGAAGCACTATAGAAATAAAGATTAATCTTTTATACATCAGTTGATTGTGATAGCTACTGCACCTCATAACTAGTGGTGTAACGGATCACGAAGCTCACGGTTCAGATCACATTATGGCTTGTTTTTTAGTCATGAATCAACTTCCATCATTATTACATTTTACAGGAAAGCCTAAATGCTTTCATACATGCGATTTGAATGATGCGAGAGGCGATCTCTCTCTCTCTCTGTGATCGTTACAAATTTAGGATTAATCTACCAATAAAAAAAAATTATTAATCCGTGGGTCACTTGTGATCTGTACGAAACGCAGATCAACTGTGATCCGTTACACCCCTACTCCATTACCATGATAAAAGGTGGCATAACAATATTATTTGTTGTTGTTATTATTATTTGGTGTCTACACTATCTTTGGCATTTTGAAAATGGCTCAAACCCATAATTTGGAAAAGCTGGCGAAAAACTGAGGTATGGCAATCCACAAATTATTTTTGACTGAATCTTCTGAACTATTGCTTATTATTCCCTGAATCATTTCAATTAAACAGTAAAATAAAAACACCAGTGAACGAAAACTGTAGTATAAACACAGACTTTGAAGTCTGTATGTTTTTGTAAGTCTGTTTCATTGTTAGGGGAGCAAGGAATTTAGTCTGCTATAAGCTTTCAGACACAGCCCTAGAATTTTCTGAACAGATCAGTTTCAACCTTGCTCTAACACATTATAATAATTTAGGCCCATTGTAATTATTTGTTTCTGAATGTCTTAGTTAGCTGGTAGAGCTCTGTTTCATTTGGCTTGGAGCTACATTTTGCAAGAAAGTAGATCAAGATTGGACTTCCCAGCTTCAACTTCAAACTATAATGCAAAATTGTACCAAGTTGAATACCGTTCATCTTGCATGTTCATTAAAGGGATAGTTCACCTAAAGTGAAAATTCTGTCATTTACTCATTCTCCACTAGTTAAATTAATTTCTGTTGAATACAAAGGAAGATATACAGAAGAATGCTGGAGAAGCAGACACTAACTTCCATAGTATGTTTGGTTTTTGCTATGTGTGTTAGTGGCTGTTTTTCACACATTCTTCAGAATATCCTGTTTTGTGTTCACAAGTTTATTACCGAGTGTGTGAGTAAAGGGTAAGGGAAATTGTCTTTTTGCTTCAACTGTCCCTTTAAACCAGCAAGATTTATTATACAATGTAAAGCACAAATCGACAGTATGCCCACTGTTCAATTTTTTAAAAGGTGGTCTCAGAGCATCATGATATTTGTAAGGAATTAAATGTATAAAAGCAGGGAGATGATAAAACCACTGTAAATATGCTGTTAGTACTTATTTGAACTGTAAGCACTTGAAAATCTAGCCCTATTTGTCAGGTTAACTGATTCTTTACTGTTTTTATTCAAATGGTGTAAATGCGTCAAATAAAATTGTGGATGCACATGATATTTATGGAAGGCACATTGAGCATTTCCTGTTCAAGTAATTTGGGTCAGTAAAAATGTAAGAAATTAATACTTGTATTCAGTAAAGAAATTTTCATTGACCAAGTTTGACCGCAGACATTTATAATTTGACAATTTTCAAAAGTGACGAATGCTATTTTAAACGTTCTATTCATCTTGTATTCTTGTCACGTTGGTGCAAATATGAAGCGCCTCAACATTTATAGTAACAAGAAATGTTTCATAAGCAGCAGATCAGCATAATAAAATTGGTTGTAATCATAACTGCAGCATAATAGAGCAAGCGAAGCCTTTTGTGAATTTAATGTGTCAGCCTTTGTCTAATTCTCTTCCAGTTATTTCTAGCTGAACAGAACCACTTGTTTCATTAATTTATTGCAAACTCACTTAAGGAGATATTCAGCAAAGTGTCACCAGGAAAATGTTTATCATGCATTAACGTTAAAAATCTGAACTAATTTATGTATTCAATTGTTTGTTGTTTTTAATTGTATATTTATTAATGAAACGTTTTTGCCAGGAAAATTGCCTTTGTTGCTGACATAAATAAAAATACATCATCATCATTACAAACTGGTTTTTCTTACTACATTATTTCAATGTATTAGCTGTAAATTATTTATATATATCTATCTATATATATATATATATATATATATATATATATATATATATATATATATATATATATATATATATATATATATATATATATATATATATATATATATATATATATATATATATATGAACAGTTTTACAGTTTCATTAGCAGTTGATAATGAATAGAAGAAAACCGCTTATTTCTGTATTTTAAAGTGTTTTGTATATTTTATAGCTGTTTATATAGATCTAAAGCAGATATTTTGAAAGAGTTGATGTGCATAAACTGAATATCCATTAAACTGTTACTTTATATTCAGGGTTTTTTTTTTGTTTTGTTTTTTTTAGGTGCCTCATCATTGAAGAAGGATCAGCCACTGTTCACACTGAGGCAGGTTGGCTATCTGTGCGAGCGCCTTATCAAAGATCATGAGGAGAAGATTCGTGAAGAGTACGAACAGATACTGAACACAAAGCTTGCAGGTAACGCATGTTGCAGATCCCACGCTGTAATGTAATGGGTTCGCTCACCCAAAAATGACATTCTGTTATTGATCGCTTTCCCTTATGCCATTACAATCACCTGAGATCTTAGTTTGTCTTCAAGTTAAGATATTTTAGATGAAGGATCCTTTATAGACCGCAAAAGATGTAAGATATTCCTTAAGTCCATGTGATCTCAGTGGTTCAACTAATAATATGAAGCTTCAAAAACACCTTTGTGCACTTAACAAACCTGTAAAAATAAAAACTTTTTTGTTTGCCTAGGTCTTCTCTTCCATCTTATCTTTAGGTGCGAGTTTTCTATGGGTAATAAGATGTTTAGTAAATGCACACACTGACCTGACGTGAAAGACATTAATGAACAAAGTTGTTTTCACAGTTTATTATTATTATTATTATTATTATTATATTATTATTATTATTATTAATATGATTACAGCGATCCCTCGTTAATCGCTGGAGTTACATTCTAAAAAAATCCGCAATAGGCGAAATCTGCGAAGTAGTCTGCTTTATTTTTTTTACAATTATTATAGATGTTTTAAGGCCATAAAACCCCTTATTACACACTTTATACCTTTTTCTCAGACAGGCATTAACATTTTCAGACATTTTTCTCGTTTAAACACTCTCAAAGTTCAAACTTTCTATGAAAAATAAGACCAGTATTAAGCTATAGAATGAAACTAAAGGTCAAAACTTGTTGTCACTCACAAACATTCATCGCTGTCAGGAAAGGTTCATAAAGCTTTATAGCTTTTGTGTGGATGTTGGCATCCAATGTAATGTGCTTTTTCCTGCAGTCATTGATCCACAAAGCTAAAGCAAACTCCATCCTTAAGGGGGTCACACACCGGATGTGCCACGCATATGACAGTTGGTAATAACACACACCGGACGTGCATATTCACATTGTTTTTTTTTTGTTTTGTTTTTTTTAATTATTCAGATGGTGCTCTGTGGCATGACAAATATGAACCGTGTCCTGAATCGTAGCTGGTATGCGTACCCTGATATAAAATGTTTACTATTGTAAAATGTGTGGCGTGGCGCATCCGGTATGCGACTCCCTCTACGATGGTCTTGCTGCGGACAGTTGCAACTCTTTTTGCATTCTTGTTGAAACTCGCACTGCTACTGATCTAAAATTTATGTTAATTTGGTAAGCTGAATGTATTCTGTACTGTACAGGAGACTCTGTGGAGATTGATTAATTGACAATGGTCTACAGCCAATCAGGACGCTGAACACAATGCGCTGTTAATTTTTTTTAAAAAGCATGTAAAATTGCACTGTAAAAGTCCACGAGACTGCGAAAGGTAAATCATGTCATAGTGAGGGATATTTTTATTATTTCCTAGAGCTTTGTGTGATTACAGTTGAACCACTGAAGCCACATGAAATGTTTTTGGTTCCTTGAGAGTTGCTGTATATGCAGGCTCAGAGAGCTCTCGGATTTAATCAGAAACGTCATAATTTGTGTTCTCAAGACCTCAGGGGATTGTAACAATCTGAGGGAGAGTAATTGATAATAGAATTTTACTGTACATTTATTACTTGATGCTACATTTTTAGTTTATCAGGTTTCAGCACTGTCTTATGCCACAGTGACTCTCTCTAATGGCAGTTTTTTTCCCCTCTTTCTCACTTAAGAACAATACGAGTCCTTCGTGAAATTCACACAGGATCAGATTATGCGAAGATATGGTGCCAGGCCTGCAAGCTGTAAGTGTATTAACTACCTCTTTGAATATTGTGAACTTTTATTTACGTTATTCTAGTGCTTGTATAAAGTTTAGTTTTTTTTACCTCCATTTTGTGTCATCTTTGTCTAAATGCTGATTGTGCTCTCTGTTTATTTTCAGATGTGTCTTGAAGAACATTATAGATGGTTCTTGCCATCCCTCAGCAGCTGGTTGCTATAGAATCAGCTTCCTTTGTTTCACTTGAAATTTCCTCCATTCTTTTGATTCTCTTTTTTTTTTCCCTCCTTTAAAACGCTTGGGTGCCATGTTCTATCCACATTTAACTCCTTTTTATTGCTGAACTGTTACTGATGGCCCAACACCAAACATGCATATCTAGATGCATTCTAAGGTTTAATCTCTTTAAGAATTTCTGGGAAAAGATGTCAACTACCGCTGTAAAAAGCTTGGCTGATGTGATCATCTCTGTATAATGTAATGTGACTGATCTGCAGCAGATTTACCTGACTCTCCCTCTATCCTTCAGTCTGTTTTTTAACTCCTCACCTCCTTTTTTTTTTTCTTTTTTTGACAAATAAAATATCTGTGATAAGTCAGCAAATGTAGTCATTCTGTTCTTTTTTTACATGTGAACTTATGAATGCACAAATGGAAATTATGAAGGTAGTGGTTCGTCTTTTTCATTGATTTAATGATGCTGCACTGAAGTTGTCAACCCAGGCTCATTCTGATTACGTACCCCTATATACATTTATATAGAGTGCCAAATGCATCCCAGGAGCTACGTTTGCAGTTTTTGATTTCAAGAATCCACCAGAGGCTGCAGTCTACATTATTATTTTTTTTTTTTTTGAGATCTCAAATTTCTCTCACAAGTGCAATCCGTGCCTGTTCTTCTCGAGGAAATCCACCAGAGGCCGCTGTCGGCTGACTGACTGATTTCTCCCCACCCTAAACCTAAGCAATAGCGTTTTTAAAAGCACAGATTCACCCACCCTTTTCCCTAAACCCAACCGACATGGTTTTAAAAAGCAATCCAGAAAGAAAAGCCCTGATTTTTACAACGTTTTCAGATTTTACCACATTCTCACGCCGTTATTTACTTGTTTATTTTAATTTTTGGCTTTTGTTTTTGTCTTATCTGCTTTCTGTAACTTCTTCTCTGGACTCGAACCGTGTGGCCTCTGGACAAACTGGTAACAGCAGGAAAGCTGTCCATTTGGAGGTAAGCGGTCAGTTGGTAAGCGCAAAAAGGAACAGCTGCATCATACCGCCCTGTAGTGTTCGTTTTAAAGAAAAAATTCAGCCATATGTACGAGGCTTTATAATTCACGATCTCCAGAAATGTATATAGGGCTATGTTTTCAGAATGAGACTAAGTTGGAAGTTGTTAAACCTTATAAAATCCAAGAGCTCCATTAAAATGTTTGTTAACTAAAAGTCTGTTAACTTATAAATGTTGTAGCGTGGAGTCATGATTGCCTTATGTGACAGAAATTTAAGTCTACTTAAGTTATTATTTTCTTTTCAAGGTAATTCAAAAGTTGAAGGTGGTTAACGTACACATGAAATCAAAACTAACCGTACAGATTTTATGTTAGCTCACATTACTAGTTTGGTGGTGAACAATTCGTCTGTGCATGTCATCAAGAAAACATGTTTGCCCTTGTAATCTGAAATTGAAATCTGAAAATGCACTTACTGTTTGTTTTCTGTTAAATTCTCTATCTGTCTGAGGTCTTGGGCGTGGTTAACATACTTAGCCACGCCTCTCTAACTGTCAGTTTTGACAACAAACAGAAATGGGGGGGAGGAGGTGTCTGTTAGGTTGAAATATCTCTCCTGAAACCTGCTACTACTACCAATCAGCTTGCAGTAGAAAAAACCATGCCATGCCCACTGTTTTTCATTTACTATTCGGCTTCTCTAGGAACTCACAATGTGAAAAAAAAAACAAAAAACAAAACGTGATCGCAGCTTCCAGTTTATGCAGACTAAACTAAAGTTTTAACGTGTAAGAGGTTTCTTTTTGACACTAGTTTTAATCCTTATTACTTTATTTAAAATTAATTTGTTTCCATGACAAACAAAAAACTAAGACCAACCTCTCCAAAACATTAACTTGTTTTTTTGACTACACTTAATTTGATGCCCTGGGCATATATTTTTTAATGCATACACTGTTAAAAATATCCATAAATTAGCAGTTCACCATGTTTTGTGATTTATTTATTTATTTTATTTTTTAATTGTTTAGTCAAGCTTTTATATTGCATTGAGACCTCGATCTTTCTTCCAACAACTTTTAACCTTCAAAAAAAAGACTTATTAACATTTTGAATAGTTTAAAGTGATGTATTGTCTGGGTTGGTGTTGTTTATTACTGAACCAAACCTTGTAATAACTTTGTAAACCTTGTAAATTGCCCATACATTTTCTGTTTTTTTACAAACTTATTTCTCTACATACATTTTCTTATACATTTGTATTATTTCAAACCACTAAAAATTTCAACATTTCAACAAATTTTTAATTTTCAACATCAAAAGTCGACAGAGCAGAGATCAACATCTCATAATGCAATTCACAACCATAAATAAATTGAAAACGCTTGTTAATCACAAAATACGGAAACTGTTAATACACTGATGTTTACAGTGTACAGTCCTGGAAAAATGTCAAGAAAAAACTGTATAATGAAGTAAACATGAAGTGAGCAGCATATGGTGTTAGAACTACTAAATTACCTTCATTTTCTTTAGCATTAGACTTGGCTCTACCTCTGACTGAAATTTTTATCATTGTTAATTGTGATCTAATTAGAGTTGAGCGATTTAATCCTTTTTCTTAATTTATGATGTGCCCTATTTTGGTTAAAATGCAAAATGATGAAACGAACATATTTCAGATTTTCTTTTTAATGGCTGGATAAACATCCAGATCAGCTGGAGATGTGGTGCTGTGATCCTCAAACAGCTGTTTGATGTATGTGACCGCAAGCTTGAGGAGCAAAGTGGCAAAGATGTGGATCTCTGGGACTGAGATACTTTAGTTGATAGCTTAGACTGAGGCTATTAAAGAATCCTCTGAAGCAGCCGCAACAACAAGAGCTTTTCAAGAACTTTTTGTAGTGGGAATTGCTGGGGGAGCAAAGGCTGGAAGTACTGACATGAGAGCAGTGGAGACAGCTCTGCATCCTTTTTAGTAGCCATAAAAAAAGAGCTTCAATAATGTTGAGATGGCAATAACTCCAGGGCGAAGAACATTGATCCTGGAGGACCAGTGTCCTTTGATTTTTAGCTCCTCTAATCTAACACACATGTGCTTGCAGAAAATGATGGTATTAATTTTTAAGTCACTGAAGTAGAGCAGTGAGAAAATAAACATTTTAATAATGTGGTCATGTAATTTATCATTTACTTCTGCCTGCCCATGTGTTCATCCTTGTGTCTCTACCTATGCTGTCAGGAGATGTTCTCTGCATGACTCTCTGTTTAACCCTAAACAAATTATTTTTGGATATTTTATCAAAGAATCCTGAAAATGGATCATGCTTTTTGCAATACACTAAGAAGTGCAACTGTTTTAAAAATATATAATATGAAATCGTCATCACCAGCATATTAATTTCCGAAGGATATTGTGACACTGAAGTAGCCTTATGCTCTTTTGAAAAGATTATTTCCATTAATAATAATAAAACAAAAACTAAATGGATAAAAATAGAACAAAATAAATAAAACACGAGTCTTGAAAATAAAAATGGGATTATTCTTTTTCCTTTTAACTCTTGTTTTCTGGAAGAGATTTTTTTTTAATAGGCATAAGGGATAATTTTCAGCTTTCTTCAAAATATCTCTTCTGTCAGACACAAAGAAAGAAACTCGAAGGTTTTGAACCACATCAGAGTAAGTAAATTATGGAAGCCAATTTCCGGCACTGAATACTAAAAAAAGTGATTAACTTTTAAAGTCAGAAATCTGAGATAAAAAGTCACAATTCAGAGAAATAGTTGCATCTGTGAGTTATAAGAGTTTCCTGTTATGGCAACTGATCAGATGGAGTGTTAAAGACTCTTTCTTTAAGTTATCTGCTTGTGATCTGGTATCGATTCGTGAGCCCAATTTTCCCAATAAAGGCCGAGAGAACACAGCATTTAATTGACACTTTTACTGAATTAAATATGAAAAAATTCCATGGGACAATAACAGTTTTCAGGGTTTACTGTGGTTTGGAAAATTCAAGGCTTTAAAATCAAAAAAGTTTTGTGCTATACCGTTCCTACAGTACATGTAAAATCTTGTTTTTTTTAGGACATCATTATCTCCAGCAGAAAAGACATCCGAAGGTGCCATTTTAAATTGGAAAGAAATCTGTGTTTTTGAAACTAGATAGTGGAAATAAATGAGTCACTTGAATTATTTAGCCTGACATGTTTACTGCTCCAAAATGTTATTGTTTCTCAAACTAAAATCTATTGTGTTCAAAGGGGAAAAAAGTTTTTGTCTTTTAACCAGACATTTAAAAAGTATATATTTTAGAGCAGTAATCACAATACTGTGATGTTTTGCAAGGTTATCGTACAGTCAGAATCTTATACCGGCCCATGCCTAATCCTGTCATTGTTATGGTGGCTTGAAAAGCCAGCATACTGTTATCTATCTTAAACTTATTATTATTCTTCTTCTTCTTCTTCTTCTTCTTCTTCTTATTCTTCTGAGACTAATTTCTAAGTGTATCTCCTCCTAGGCCTTTCAAGCTACATACTTCAAACTTTCGTCAAACCTTCAAACTGGTCTGACTCGGGTTGCTATATCTTTTCTAACTGATCCGACCTTGGGTTTTCCGAAAAACGACCCAGAAAAAACCCAAAAGTCCCATTGACTTAACATTGGGTCAAACTTTGTGAGCTCATAACTCTGCATCAGACTGTCCTACAGACTTCTAACTGGACTCATTTAACTCAGTCTAGCCAGCAGCCAATAACTGATGACTTTTTAACTTACTAGCCACTCCCTAGCAACCACTTACAGCACCCTAGCAACTGTCCCATAGACTTCCATTGTAAAAGACTCCCATTTACTTAACATTGGATCAACCTTTGTGAGCTCATAACTCTGCATCAGACTGTCCTACAGACTAGAGTCTGGCCTCATTCAACTCAGTCTAGCCAGCAGCCAATCCCTGATTACCTTTAAACTTACTAGCCACTCCCTAGCAACCAATTTCAGCACCCTAGCAACTGTCCCAGAGACTGTGACTAGCTATTCTAACACACGCTAACAGTTTTAACATCCTACTGACATGCTAATCTTGCTAGAAAGGTGCTAGCAACACGATAGTGACATGCTAGTCATGCTAGTAACATGCTAATTCATGCTAGAATCATGCTAACAACATGCTAATTCATGCTAGAAACAAGCTGACTCATGCTAGAATCATGCTAGTAACATGCTAATTAATGCTAGAATCATGCTAGTTACATGCTAATTCATGCTAGAAACATGCTAATTCATGCTAGAATCATGCTAACAACATGCTAATTCATGCTAGAAACATGCTAATAACATGCTAATTCATGCTAGAAACATGCTAGAATCATGCTAGTAACATGCTAATTCATGCTAGAATCATGCTAGTAACATGCTAATTCATGCTAGAATCATGCTAGTAACATGCTAATTCATGCTAGAAACATGCTAGTAACATGCTAATTCATGCTAGAATCATGCTAGAAACATGCTAATTCATGCTAGAAACATGCTAGTAACATGCTAATTCATGCTAGAAACATGCTAGTAACATGCTAATCCATGCTAGAATCATGCTAGTAACATGCTAATTCATGCTAGAATCATGCTAGTAAAATGCTAATACATGCTAGAATCATGCTAGTAACATGCTAATTCATGCTAGAATCATGCTAGTAACATGCTAATTCATGCTAGAAACATGCTAGTAACATGCTAATTCATGCTAAAATCATGCTAGTAACATGCTAATTCATGCTAGAAACATGCTAGTAACATGCTAATTCATGCTAGAATCATGCTAGTAACATGCTAATTCATGCTAGAATCATGCTAATAACATGCTAATTTATGCTAGAAACATGCTAATAACATGCTAATTAATGCTAGAAACATGCTAGTAACATGCTAATTCATGCTAGAATCATGCTAGTAACATGCTAATTCATGCTAGAATCATGCTAATAACATGCTAATTTATGCTAGAAACATGCTAGTAACATGCTAATTAATGCTAGAAACATGCTAATAACATGCTAATTCATGCTAGAATCATGCTAGTAACATGCTAATTCATGCTAGAAACATGCTAGTAACATGCTAATTCATGCTAGAATCATGCTAGTAACATGCTAATTCATGCTAGAATCATGCTAATAACATGCTAATTCATGCTAGAATCATGCTAATAACATGCTAATTCATGCTAGAAACATGCTAGTAACATGCTAATTCATGCTAGAATCATGCTAGTTACATGCTAATCCATGCTAGAATCATGCTAATTCATGCTAGAATCATGCTAGTAACATGCTAATTCATGCTAGAATCATGCTAGTAACATGCTAATTCATGCTAGAATCATGCTAATAACATGCTTATTCATGCTAGAATCATGCTAGAAACATGCTAATTCATGCTAGAATCATGCTAGTAACATGCTAATTCATGCTAGAAACATGCTAATTCATGCTAGAATCATGCTAGTAACATGCTAATTCATGTTAGAATCATGCTAATAACATGCTAATTCATGCTAGAAACATGCTAATTCATGCTAGAATCATGCTAATAACATCCTAAATCATGCTAGAAACATGCTAGTAACATGCTAATTCGTGCTAGAAACATGCTAGTAACATGCTAATTCATGCTAGAATCATGCTAGTAACATGCTAATTCATGCTAGAATCATGCTAATAACATGCTAATTCATGTTAGAAACATGCTAATTCATGCTAGAATCATGCTAATAACATGCTAGTAACATGCTAATTCATGCTAGAAACATGCTAGTAACATGCTAATTCATGCTAGAATCATGCTAGTAACATGCTAATTCATGCTAGAAACATGCTAGTAACATGCTAACTCATGCTAGAAACATGCTAATAACATGCTAATTCATGCTAGAATCATGCTAATTCATGCTAGAAACATGCTAGTAACATGCTAATTCATGCTAGAATCATGCTAGTTACATGCTAATTTATGTTAGAATCATGCTAGTTACTTGCTAATTCATGCTAGTAACATGCTAATTCAGACTCTGCTTTTCAAGCCACCATAAAGTTTGTCCTCAAACTTTAATATCTAGTTACACATATAATAGATAAATAATATAGAAATCTTAATTTGGCTTTTGGAGGAATCGCACAAATACAGCTAATAATTTCAGGTGCTCTGTTTAACGCTTTATTATTGCTATTTAGACCAAATGGTGCAAATGTTAGAATTAAAAAATAAATAGACAAATAAATAGACAGTGTAGTTCAACTATATCCTTTTTGAAAGTCTGATAAACAATAAACAGTCCAATATATGCTTTATGTTGTGATTTTGGGCTTATGCAATTCATCCGCGCATGCATCTAAACACCCTATTTAAGGTCAGTTGCTGTAACAGGAAGCTAGTTTTTAACTCTCAATTCTGATTTTATATCACCCAATTGCAACTTTATTAACCCAAAGTTGAGAGATATAAAGTTTTATCTCAGAATTCTGACTTTATAACTCAGTCACAATAACCTTTTTATTTATTTTTTATTCAGTGACTGGAACGGGCTTAGTAAATTTTTTTTTTATTAACTATAAATTTAAGTACAAACCATTACGCCATATTCAACAATCCAATACATATAGTGTTACTGTTGATATAAAAGTACATGACTAGGAACAACAAGGGGTAAGGGTCTTAAACAAGTAGTAGAAATGAGTGCAAGGCATGTGAAAGCTTTCGGGCATTTCTGTTCCTCATGAAATGAAGAGGCTTTATGAACATCTTTAGATCATTCCTCCATCCATTAAAGCGGGGTTTCACCTTTACAAATTTGCATCTATGAATGAAGTGTTTAGCTAGAATAAATAGGTTATTTACCAAAAAGTCTAGGTCTTTGTCCTTCAAAAATATACAAATTTTGATTGAGATCACAGTTCAAGAGTATATTTGTATCTGTTTGGGATGCAGCCAGCTCTGAATTTGCATCCAAAAATCTTTTATAACTAGTAACTTCACATTGGAAAAAAATGTTCTACAGTTTAAATATCTTTCTCACAAAAGCTGCATGAATTGTTTCACCAGTTAAATTATTTATGTTAAAAAATATTAGATGGGTAGATGTCAACTGACAATTTTTATATGCTACTTGTTTAATCTTAGAAGTTCCATAGTAAATATAGTGAATAGGCCTTCTTTTCATTTTTGGGGTGAACTATCCCTTTACACAAATGCCGATGGCAATGGCGGCCTCTCGTGGTCATACAGAATGTCACGTTCACTTTGAATGAATTAAAGTTACCCTTTTATGTGTTTTCATATAACGTACGTAAATTGTACAGCAGGCTATCTGTCAATTGATAGACGTGGCTGAAATATTTTAGTGGCGTGAAATATAATATTAAAATCAAATCGACACAAAACCTTTGATTACATCACGTGACTTCAGGTGTGTCGGTTTGAGGAAGCGCAGGTAGACAGTCTGCAAAACTTTGGCGGTTCCGACCGAGCCTTTTTTTGTTCCAGAAAAGTAAACAAAAACTGATGCTGCAGACCCTACAGTTAGAAGCTTAAGGAAGGAAGACTGAAACCGGAAAAGCTGGATGAAGCCTGTAATTATTGTCCAGGGAGAGCGTATTTCAGTCCGTGGTGGTCACACGAGTGTCTTTTGTTTACCCTGTTCATATTTGTTAAAAAACTGACAATATTTCGTCAATATTTACTTAAATAACCAAAAACATTAATGAGCCCTGATTAGCGCGCGCTCTCTGAGAAAACTTCTGTGGTCGCGTGAGGTGGTGGATCCATACTGGGTAAGTATTGGCATACTACACATACTGAATAGTTTCGGTAATGAGTCGTTTTATTTACTACTACATTTAACTTTCTAAGTATTTACAAAAAGCATCGAATATACAACACATCACTGTATATTAAAATACATAAAAATCGTGTAATACACATTACACTTAATTCAGAAATGACGCTTTTGTACATAAAGTAGTTTTTAACATGAAAAGCAACACAGCCCTTTAGTAACCTCGTAAATTATTGCATACAGGATGGATTTGTTTGTGCAGGAAGAGCCAACAACACCGGAAGAGTTGAAATACACACAGTCATTAGTTTACTTTAGGTTGGTTTTTGTTTTGCGTCCATTGCACAGACTTAATAACATGTTGTCAATAAAACGCTATGTCGTTTCTAGTTTTGTCAATTCATTCAGACCGACCGTTTGGATTTGCATTTTTAAGATAGAGAAATGGGCGATAATGACGCCGAAGAGCAAGACTCTTTTCCCGTGCAGACGGACGAAGAAGCTGGTAACCGAGACAATCCGCGCAGAAGAGTTCGGAGGGTCGAGAAGTTTCATAAGAATGTTTCTAAATGGATGCTTCCCGAGGAATTACATGAGACTTATCTGGAGCGGGCTAACTGCTGTCCGCCGCCGATCTTCATCATCCTCATCAGTTTAGCAGAGGTAAAGACAAAGGTTGGGAGCAAAACACCAACTGTCAAAACAGCTGCTGTTTCTTAAAGTTTGTGCCTGGTTAATTGTTTTATCTTTCAATTTCTAAACATGTTTGGTGACTAAAATATGACTTACACACACACACACACACACACACACATATATATATATGTATGTATGTATGTATGTATGTATGTATTTTAAATGCACCAAAATACATTGCCTATGTTCCCTGAGAAATGGTAAAAGAACTGAGTTTCTTTTCAGCTTGCTTTCCAGCTTTCCACTTTTCCATTCCCGAATGGCAAGTCTTAACCACAGTGTTTGAAAAGCCAGATTCATCCTTGTTTCCAGACACATTTCTCAGAATAAACCTCTCTAGACACTGACAAATCAGTATTTTAAATATAAATGAAATCTTTGAGAACTTCTAATAATTTCATGTTTTTTTTATTTGCATGTTAGTTTGCTGATCTATCGTAATAATTAGTTATGCTGTTAAGCCAAAATGGTTTTCTATGGCATTCCTACTAAAAACCCTTTGGGCAGCTTTATTTTTAAGAGTGTAGGAAGAGTCAAAAAGAAAAGACCAATCAAAAACTGTGGGTGTGAATTGGATTGAAAACAACAACAAAAAACTAAATGGATAAGTGGAAAATCCACAATCCTTCACCAGGATCTTATTACTTTTGATTAGTATGTGTTGAGGAAGAGTTTATTGTCATCTGTCAGCTTTCAGTCTTAGTGGGCCAGTGTCACCCAGGCCCTTTTATAGCCTCTCAATTGGCCATTCACCTACTTTTCTTATTCAGTCTCACACTCTCTTTTTGACCTTTGACAGCTGGCCGTGTTTATCTACTACGCTGTATGGAAGCCTCAAAAGCAGTGGATAACTCTAGGAACTGGGATCTGGGATAGTCCTCTAACCTATAGGCCAGAACTACGCAAGGAGGCTTGGCGCTTTGTTTCCTACATGTTTGTACATGCCGGGTATGAGAATCTTGCTCTTTTTTTCATTTAAACGCGTTTTTCAGCAGTTGGGTTTCCACATGAAAATGCTTAATGAAAATTGATCTTTGTATACCCTTGCAATCTTGAGTGACATTAAATGAATAGTTAAACCAAAAATTTAAATTCAGCGACTGATTTCAAACCTGTTTGAGTTTTTTTCTTCTGTTGAACACAAAGGAAATTTATTGTGAAGAATGTTGGGGAAAAAAAGCAGACATTCACTTCCATAGAAGTTTTTCATTCTACTATGGAAATCAATAGTTGTTTTTTTCAGTATTCTTCAACCATCTTGTTTTGTGTTCAACAGAAGAAAGAAATTCATACAACCACCTGAGTGTGTGTGAATTCACCTTTCACCTTGATATGACATTTTCATTTTTGGGTGAACTATTCCTTTGCAGTTAATTTCAGTGACATTAAACTGCTGATTTACTGTAAAATGACAAATCACAATCATTGATTTGTGGATCACATGTCCAAGGTGACACTTTGTATTCATCTGACTGTTTTGTTTTGTTTAGGGTGGAGCATATCATTGGAAACCTATTAATGCAGCTTCTTTTGGGTATTCCTCTGGAACTGGTCCATAAAGGCTTTGAAGTTGGCATGGTGTATATGTCTGGGGTCCTCGCAGGTGGGTTTTTATATATTTAAAAAGTTTTTATTAAGGTAGAGTATAATCAGTGTTCAGTGTTCACAATGTGGTGCCTCACATTGCAGTGCACTCAATGTGACTTTATTATTATATTATCAGACTACAAACATTTACTGCAAGTTATATATAAATAAATAAATATACTGCAGCTGTTTATTTGTTCTAAAATACGTATAGGTATTGTATATTGTCTTGCATACACTTTAGGGCTGGGCGATTTGGCCTAAAATCAAAGTCTCGATTGATTGAACATTTTAACTCGATTACGATTAATGAACGATTATTTTATTTATTTATTAAATTTTTTGCCCCTCATAGTTCACTGACAAGTTTTGAACATAAAATATGCTCACATATAACAAGTGAGAGATCTTTGAATGAAGGGTGCATTACTTGATTTTAAAATAATTGAAGGAAACACACATTATCTACCATCTATGATTATTTATTATCAACGTTGAACAACTGAAATTAAAACACGCATTGCCTAAAACCAACAGTCAGTTTTTTTCTTTTAAATAAGTGAAATTAAATAACTTGCATTTTTGGAAACAAAATTAATTATTTTAATATTAAGTTTTTCATAATAAAAGTAGAAAATTCTAAATAAAATAACTCTTGTATATCCTGTAAATAATATTTTAAACAGTGCATTTCTTGCATCTTCTGTTAACAAAGATTTTAATGTAAATAATAATTTGACTGTAATTGAAAATACGCTGTCTCAAGGCATCTCTGGTGCAGCTTCCAATAAGCTATGCGGAAATATGCGGAAGTTTGCTAAAGGACTTTTAATTTGTCAGTAACTTAGGTTAAGTGCTTCCAGTGAACTATGCTATTGCAATATCGGCGCATTTAAGGTCTGTTTTCTTAAAAAATCTGCGATCTCCACTGGCTGAGTGATATGCTATATAAAGTACGTCTCAGATTGAACAAGAAGCACTGCATTAAATTACATTTTTCCCTGCCATGTCTTTAGGATATGAACATTTATTTCACAGAGTATATTCAGTGGAGCTTCTGCGCTAGTCTGACGATTTTGACGGGCTCCTGCAAGTAAACAGCTTTTTTGTCTCGTTTTACGCTTAAGCAACTACAGTATATGAATGCCAAAGTCTATTTAACTGATTGTATTTTAATTACATAACAACATTGATGCTGTAAAAGGAACCGTATAAAATGGAAAAAAGGTCACATTAACCGTTCACCGGAAGTTTATCAGTATGGGAAGAAACACTAGCTCCGCATATACCCTATCATCGTCAATGTAATGCAAACGTGTGACGTGTGATGCTTTTTAAGAGGTGCGCGAAGGCTGCACTGGACCATACCCATATGTTCAATGCAGATGTATAAATCAGCCTTAACATAGCCGGGTCACGTGACTCCACAAGTGATAGGGAAAATTATTGAAAAAATTTGATCGATTATAGGTTTTGAATGTCGATTTCCATTAATCGCCCAGCCGTTATACACTTTTTACAAAGTAGTATTCAGTATGCAGGTGGAAGTGCGCATTATAGTTGGTCAATTAATCAAAGGCAATTTTGATGTGTATTTTGTCAGTAAAAATGGCGTGCCTTCAGTTTTTTCTTTGTGGGTGTTTGGAGTTTTCATTTGAGGGCGTCCTCTGCCCTTTGAAGGACATTTCAAAGAACTGTGCTTTATTGACAGCATTTCTTAAACACTATTGCAATTTTATTCATTAATCACGCAGCTGTACTTATCAGTATGTTGATGCAAAGTTATACCTCAATGTTTTGTTGTATTCTACGCAGAAGGCTATTGGCTGCTTGTGTGATGCTGACGTCACTGACACACAGCGTTTGAAATCTCTTTAAAAGCTTTCAAGGGAATGTTTGAAAGCATTGTCAGACAGCTGGGGTCTGTTCTTCGTACCTCGCTTAAATGATCTAAGATTATTTGACAAATCCTGGATATTGATCTTTTAATCTTGATAACTTATCCCTGGCTAATTTGGTTATTCAAACAAGATGAACTGGATCTGGATGAACTGATCTGAGATCACTGCGTGTGTTGTGAAGGACTGATCTATCGATCCTCGAAATCATGATCAGCAATCCAAGGATTGGCTGACGGCACAGCAGCATAATGACATCATCTGATTAATATTCAGTTATCCCTGTGAACAAAATTACAAAAAATTCGTAGTTTGTTAAATATGATACGCAATAACTTTCCACCTTTGTTGTGTTATTTGTTTTTTTTTCTTTCTTATAGTAGCCTATAGGCCTATTAAAGTTTCTTAATCAGTGTAAGGAATAACTGGCTTATAGAATTAGTTCTATATCAAAAAAGCCTTTTGATATTGGTAAAGGTGGCGAAACAAATTTTGCGAAACATCAAATCACCGTAATATTAGCTGTCAACATGTGCATGACTGTATATATTAATATTCCTTTAAATAAGAAAAACAACAATATTGTGCATGTCTATTATCATACACAAATTGTACTAAAACCAGGTACCCTAAAATAGTAACATGTTTGTAACTAAAAAGTCCATATTAATAAATATTCTCTTTGAACCCCTTGTGGAGAACCACCTCGTGATGTTTTTTTTTACTTTTATTTCTGAGTGCAGATTGCATAAGTTTTATTTATATGTTTTTTTAAATTTTATACTTAAACTGAAACTATATATAGTTCCCAAGTGTACATAATTACTACTGCAAGAAAATATCAGAATTATTCAGAATTAATTACTACATACTTTCAGTATTACCTTTGCTTGAAAAGGCCCAATCTAATCCTGTTTATATGAAATAAATATGAAATAAGCGACTGCTTCTGAGCAGGTTTGAGCTACCAGAACTGTTGCTATGACAACAACTCTCAAATAAGTTTTAAAGAACGAAACGATCCTGCATCATGTCAAATCATCAATAACCAAATCCAGAGTAATCCACGTACAAAGAACAGACCCCTGATCTGTCGGATTAATCTGAAGTGACTTTCGTATGCTCTGTCTGTGTAAACACAGGGTGAAGCAAGTGCATTGATGGCCATTCTGACATTTCTGTTGAGGTCGTAATTAAACACAACAACCAGTCAGCCCATGACTTCTCATTGGCTGTAGCTCATCACTACATCTGACCCTATTGAGGTTGAGTTGGCTGACTGGTCAGGAATATTTTGCATGCTGGAAATTGGATTTTCATCTGTGAGGTGTCAGTGATGTGTTAGCAAGCTTCTTTAATGTTCAGATATTTCACACATAAAGACTGCCGAGCACCGATCACCCACAGATTTTCCCATGATTACGTATCAACTTAAAATCAGGATTAAAATCCTCTAGTGTGAACTAGGCATTAAATAACAAAAAACACAATACATTCTTACTACCTACTTGATTTTTAAAAAAATCAATGCTGCAATTATTTGATCAAAAATACAATAGAAACAGTAATATTGTTTTTAGAAACCTTTGTCTGTCTATCTGTCTGCCTGTCTATCTGTCCGTCTGTCTACCTATCCATCCATCCATCCATCCATCCATGCATGCATGCATGCTCCAGTTTTGTCAATACTGCATTATTCAGTGTCTTATGATCCTTCAGAAATCACTCATTAAAGGAAAAGTTCACTCAAAAAATGAAAAATACCCCATAATTTACTTGCCTTGAATCCATCCTTTTTAAAAGCATTGAATGGTGCCTACATTTTTCAAAGCTCCAAAAATGCATCTATTCATCATAAAAGTAATCCATCTGGCTCCAGAGGTCTAATAAAATATTTCTGAAGTGTAGCTATGGCTTCGTACTAGACAAATATCAATGTTTAAAACTTACAAACTATTATCACTGGCTTCCAACAAAGTTCATATGTATGTTCAGCAAAGTTCTGTTATAACATGTGATGTGATGTAGCACAAGCTAAGGTGAATATTGATGCGTCTCTTTGGATTGAGTGAACAGTGACTTTTGTTTTAGCTGTACTGTTAAAATGGTGCATGCATGTGTCTGTGATGGTCTCATGTCATTCATCATAACAAAACTGGTGACAAATCATCATCCTCATACATCATTTACCAGGTCAATGAATGACACTGATGCAGTTTTAAACCAGGATAGTTTCTTAGAAAAACTTTCTTAGAAACAATTCATTACACTGAAATCATATTGATTAACCTTAATGGACACCTTTTGATGGACGTTTCAAAATCTTGGGCATCGTTCACTGCCATTAGAAAGCTGAAAAGAGCCAGTTTATTATTTAATATAATTCTGATTTCGCTAATCTGAAAAAGGAAAGGCATATAGACCCAGGAAGGCTTGAGGAGAGGTAAGTTATAGGATGGGTTTTTTGTGTGAACATTTCTTTATAAATAATCACAGCTGTTTTTGTGAAATTCATGATACAGTTGTTTGATACAGATGTGCATCCTGTTTCAGGGTCTCTGGCCAGCTCCATCTTTGATCCTTTCAGTGCTCTTGTGGGAGCTTCCGGCGGTGTTTATGCCCTTATGGGTGGTTACTTCATGAATGCCATTGTGGTGAGTAGATTTACAGTAATATTTGATGCAGATCAGATTATATACTCATGTTCCTAAAACCAAAAGGTTTTCTTCTTCCTGTAGAATTTCCGGGAGATGAGAGTTCTTCTAGGAGTGTTTCGCATCCTAGTGATTGTTCTGATTGGTGCGTCACTGATCTATTTTACCATTTGATTGATGTTTTGGATTATCTTCTGTTGATAAAGCTAAGCATTTGTTCAAACCTATTGAAAGCTTAATTGTTTTTCTCAGTTGGAACAGATGTTGGATTTGCTCTTTATAGAAGGTTCATTGTCCACGAGGCTGGCCTGAAGGTGAGACAGTTTTGAGTCTAAAGCAAAATGCATCAAACATATATTTAACAGGAATCTAAAGTGTTAATATACTGTATAGTAGGGTATCAGCTGGTAAGTGTTCCATTTTAATATACAAATTTAAGGCATTAAAAAGCAAAGTACTGTGAAATCAGAATATTTTTTCGGTGTTTCTATCAGCATGTTAGACTGAAGCAGTGTTGGGGAAAGTTACTTTTGAAAGTAATGCATTACAATATCGAGTTACTCTCCCAAAAAAGTAACTAGTTGCATTACTTAGTTACTTTTTATGGAAAGTAATGCGTTATATTACTTTTGCGTTACTTTTCTTTACCTGGATAAGGTTTGATCTCTTTCAGAACTGGCTGGTGTTTTCACCTTTTTATAGAGAAGTTCTGCATTTAGCAAACACCTATAGAACTTACACTTAACAACAATCCACTTCTTTTCTTCGATAAGTTCAAAATAACAAGAATCCATTGCAACAATGTAAGTCTCCGGCTTGCCATCGTTTCATGAATGAATCGTTTCAGTTGTTGATGAGTTGTGAAACGGTTTGCGTCTTCAGTACTAACATACTGGATACCTCCTCTGAAATAAACCAATATCCTGAGTTTTTCAGTTACTAGAACAGTACACTGACTCATCTGCTGTGAAAAAAGAGACCTGATGATGAGTGCAAGCAGGCTGTCTCTTCCCTCGCAGCACGCTCTTTTATTGAGCGTGCGATTCAACCTAACTAGGGTAATTTTTATTCCGCAATATATTGTGCAAAAGCCATTTAAACAAGGTAAAAAGTAACTTAAAGGTAAGAAAGGTATTTTTTTTAAGTAACTAAAATAATATCACTTATTTTTAAAAGTAATGTGTTACTTTACTCGTTACTCTGGAAAAAAAAGTAATATTATTACGTAACGTGCGCTACTTATAACGTGTTACACCCAACACTGGTATTAAGGATATCTGTAAGCTAGTGTGCTCTGAAACAGTGACAAAATCCACATTTAGAAGATCTAAACATCCAAAGCTTGCAGTTTAAACTTGAAATCAACCTCTCTCATTAACAAAGATGTGATAAAACTAAACACTACTGTCTCGTTTTTTTTTAAACGAGAGAGGAGCTAATCTGTCCCTCCTTTATCTTCACTTTTCATTCTCACATCGAAAAAAAGAGCAAACATTTCAAAGCACTTCACGGGACCTTTGCGAAAAAATTCACGGGACCTTTGCGAAAAGTCTTAAATAATTTTAAGCAAGTTTTAATTTTCCTTTGTCCATGTGAACTCATGCTGCATCATTAAAAAGGTTTGTAATTTGCCTGTTCAAAACTTAATATTATTGAATACAAATAGAGTTAGCTTGTGTTGACACATCATTAAAAATGTGACTAAGAAACAATGAATTTTTAAATTTTTGTTGGGGAAAGTAAAGATCTTTACCACTTGCGACCAGGCCATTGGGAAAAAAACCCTCCATAGCATTGAGCCCTGTATGTGTCTTACATTTTGTTCATAGTGGTCTTAAAAAGGTCTTTTGACCAATGCTGTATTGGAATGTTAAAAGCTAAATTGGTATATCTTTAAGATGTCTCACCACGATTATTCTGTCTGAAAATGTTTTTAAAATGTTTTTTTTTTTTATCGTTTTGTTTGCTGGCAGGTCTCTTTTGTGGCCCATATTGGCGGTGGTATAGCAGGCATGACCATTGGTTATGTGTTTTTCACCAACTACAATAAAGAGCTTCTAAAAGACCCACGCTTCTGGATGTGCATTGTGGGATACATCGTCTTCTTACTGTTTGCAGTCATTTTCAACATCTTCTTGTCCCCAGCACCAGCGTGAGGTCATCAATGGACAGTATAAGCTTTTTTTTTTTATTTTTATAAAAGAATCAGGTCAACACAACTGTCAGACAATCCTGTTGGTATTTATAAACTCATAAAGGGTTAGTTAAACTTAAAATCAAAACTCTATTGACCCATATTGTTCCCTCAGGTAAAAAGCACATCTTTGAAACACAAACAAAGATTTTTTTTTTGTCAAATCTTAGTTTTTTTTCTTCCATTCAGAGTCCGTTTACCCTACACCTTTGACTATGAAAGGATCAGAATCCATATAAATAAAGGTTCACATTTTATGACTGAATAGATTTAATTTTGGTTTACATTTCAGAAATATGGATTTTGGAAATCTGTAGGCTTTCATTAAAAGTATCTTCATTTGTGTTTTGAATTTACAATTTACACTGAACTAACCCTTTAGGAAAAATGCTAACACACTACAAGCACATCTAAAGAAAGTAACTGTCATATATTGGATATTTTTTTTATGTAATTGTTTTAAAAATGTCATGTAATTTAAATGTTTTTTTTTTAAGTTTTGTATTGTTTTGCTTAACACATGTCTACAAGTAATTGCCTCAGGGGAAAAAAAGTATATATTTTTTAATTGTTTGGGTTTTACAAAATCAGCTTGGTTTATTTGAATTCAGTTAATTTGTGGGGAGATAAATGTATATATAGTTCACCAAAAAATGTAAATTCTATCATCATATACTTACCCTTGTTACAAACATTTTGAGTTTCATTCTTCTGTTAAACACAAAACAAGACATTGTGAAGTGTTGAAAACCAGTAACCATTGACTTTCAAAGTCATGAAGTCATCTTCATTTGTGTTTTAGAGAACTCATTTGTATTTAAAATAACTCATAAAGCTAAGAAAAAAACACTTGAGGGTGATGAATTTGTTGAGTAAATTTAGATTTGTGGGTGAACTATCCCTTAAAAAAAGCTGGAGGTGTCATTTTGATACCAATAGAGGGCAGCATTGATCAGCATGTGGGCAGAGGAAGTCACTGACCTATAATCAGTTGAAAATTGTTAAATCAGTGCTAATGACATGCATCTGTATTTACCCTACGTGTTTATTTCTAATTGTCATATCATTTATTTTCAGAAATGGGTTTGGGACGGGAATGTTTTGGCCATATGGAAAATTGTCTTTTTTTAAATTAAATTAAATAATAGTGTGTAAATGCTTTAAAACCAAAGTGTCCATATTGATTTAATCATTAATTCTATTCACTTGTTTTAGATATAGCTGTTTTATGCATTCATGTGTGAGGAAATTGCTGTGCTCTGCAGAAGGTGAAGTGAGGAAACTATAGGAAATTATCCAACAACAAACATTGTCCTCTGTTGCTCTGTTCTAATTAGCCAAGGTTAGTTCCCCCCAAACAGACCATTGATCACCAGCCAATACAGATACAGTGTTCTTGCCAGTCTAAACAGAACATAAAGGTATTTTCAGTTCACACACAGACAAAAATATTTTATAACAAAGCTTTGTGGGATATGATATTCGTGTTCTCTGAGGTTTTTCATAATTAAGTAGTAGAATCCTATATCAGAATCCTATAACAAACTAACCGCAACACTGATTATTCAAGCATCTTTCATGAAGTTATCTTATTATAGTTCTTAACTACGTTTAAAAGTTTATTACCCCATTTTTAAAACAATAGCTACTGGTCAGGAACATTCCTAAAACATCTTTTGTGAAAATGACATTGTGTGTGCGTAACCAAAAAGATACATTTGTTGACTTTTGGTCCAAACGGATTGAGTACATTACTCCCATTGAATCTAATATCTTTTTGCTACAGAACTTTAAGATTTATTTTACTGTAAATATTCCTTCCACATCCCCTTTGCTGTAAATTTAAGAAAATTAGGGAATTTAAACTACAAAAGCTGTAAAAGTGGCAAATGTCTACTGATGTTAAGAATTGTTCTCAAATCTTTTGCAATAAAATCTTTATAAAAATAAATAAAAAACATCTTTTGTGTGCAAAAAAAAAAAACTTAATTCATTTTCTTTTCGGCTTAGTCCCTTTATCAGGGGTTGCCACAGCGGAATGAACCGCCAACTTATTCAGCATATGTTTTACACAGCGGATGCCCTTCCAGCTGCAGCCCATCACTGGGAAACATCCATACACTACAGACAATTTAGCTTACCCAATTCACTTATAGCGCATGTCTTTGGACTGTGGGGGAAACCGGAGCACCCAGAGGAAACCCACGCAAACATAAGGAGAACATGCAAACTCCACAGAAAAAGAAACTTATGAAAGTTTAAAATCACTTGCGGCTCAGTAAATGGTGGGTACATTTTTATTTTAGGGTGAAATATTACACAATAATACTTAATATATATACGCCTTTGAGTAATCAGTGCATGTTTCTGAAATTTACAGATAAATCCTACCACTGATGTGACCTGTGAAGGGCATTTGAGGATGAGAAGAGGGGCTTCTGCCGACCAATCACATCTATTAGGTAACTGTCTAGCAGTACTTTCCACTACAGAACAGAATTTGGGTTGTGATTTAAGTCGATGTGTGATGTACTGACCCCAGGAATAAAACATTCATCTAAATTTGGGCTATTGATGATAATTGACTGATGTCTGGGTCTGTGTTTTCAACTAACTGTTGTTTAGTTTAGCCATGACTAACAGTCAGATGTGTTGATCGGCCACCAATAGGACGTTTGCTTCTACAAACAGATAATTTGTGCAAATCTATTTTAGAAATGCATCTACTGTCATAATGTACAGTTCAAGAATTATTAGCCCTTATGTCAGGCATGTCCAAGCTCGGTCCTGGAGGGCCGGTGTCCTGCAAAGTTTAGTTCCAACCCCAATCAGACACACCTGGGCTAGCTAATCAAGCACTTACTAGGCTTTCTAGAAACATCCGTGCAGGTGTGTTGAGGCAAGTTGGAGCTAAAATCTGCAGGACACCGGCCCTCCAGGACCGAGTTTGGACACCCCTGCCTTATGTGAAAATAGATATTTTTCAGATATTTTCCACATGCTGAGGAGTTTTTTTTTTTTTAACTTGGAGGTTAATTTGTTAATTTAGTAAGTTAATTAAGCAAATCACTGAACATCAGAGCTTTGTTCTGTAGCCAGTTGAAAACATATTGTTTATTAATATTCTACAAACAAACTGATCGATATAAGAATTTCTTCAGAAGAAATACAATAGCGAAATTGGAAAAAATCTGTTAAACATCACTTGGGAAATATCTGAAAATGTACTGGTGTCACAGGAGAACTAATAATTCTGTCAGTAATTTTGTTTAACCCCGTGTCTGCGTATTGCTTTAACTGTATATACATTTATATTGTGGATGTTATGGTCATTTTGTTTTTGCTGACCCCATCAACGATGGATGCACTGATGTGTCATGACTTGTAATAATTGCTGTGTCATGCTCAGTCATGCTATATCCATACAGTGTAGGGATGTACATTGAGACTACTATAAATGTTTAATCGGTCACAGATTTAGGTTAGTAAGAAATCTTGTGTCTCAGCAACAGAGGTCACTTCTTAATCCAACGATGTGTACATAAAACATTCCCTTTTATTAATGTTTGTGGAGGACTATTTTACTCCTCAACAAGCATCAAATGCATTCAAGCTAATATGCACTGTAACAAATATTTGTTAATTAACAGTTTCTGTATTTTGTGATTTACAAGTGTTTTCCATTTAATTACGGTGGTGAATTGGATTATGGGAGGTTGATCTCTGCTCTGTTGACTTTTGATGTTGAAAAATCAACTCTACAGTTAAACAAAGTGACTTTTATTGAAATTTTAGTAGTTTGAAATGATATAATGCATAAGAAATAATATGTAGAGAAATAAGTTTGTAAAATAACAGAATATGTACAGGCAGCTTAATACAAGGATTTGTACCATAATATACAACTTCAGCCCAGACAATTTGTCACTTAACTAATAAAAATGTTAATAAAAGTCACTTTTATAACCTTTAAGGTTAAAAGTTGTTGGCAGAAAGTTCTCATAATGCAATTCAAAAGCACGAATAAACATAAAAACATGAAATCACAAAATATGGAGAACTGCTAATTTATGGATATTTTTAACACCGTATGCATTAAAAAAATCTTCTCAGTTCATCAAATTAAGTGTCAGTTTGTGGAAGATTATGATATAATTATTTCAACAAACATTAATTGCATTCAAGCTATAATATCCTAATATGCACTGTAAAAATTAAAGTTAATTAACAATTTCTGTATTTTGGCATTCACAAGTGTTTTCCCTTTATTTATGGTTGTGGATTATGGGATGTTGATCTTTGCTCTGTTGACTTGATATTAAAAATTCAACTCTACAGTTTAACAAAGAGTATTTATTGACATTTTAGTAGTTTGAAATAATATAATATAAAGTATGAGAAATAACATAGAGAAAAATAAGTGTCGTAAATAACAGACAATGCATGGCAACGTTTTTAAAAGGTTTTTGTACTGCAATATACAACACCAACCCTGACAATATGTCACTATAAACTATTCATAATGTTAATAAAAGTAACTTTTTCAAGCTTTTCAAGTTTAAAAGATCAAGATATGCAATTCAAAATCACAAATAAACAGGGAAAATATAAAATAAAAACATGAATTACAAAAAATGGAAAACTGCAAATTTACTGTTTTGCCGAATATCAAAGCTTTAACTGAGTTTATTAAAAAGCATCTCTAGTCTAAATCTGATTGTGCAATGAAGAGACTCATTTATTATGTTAAATATAGGACTTGACATAGCCCCTAAATATGTCCAAGCCTTGAATGAAAGCAACCAACCAACAGCATAGTTAGTGAGTGTAATGGGGTTGCACCATTGATTTCTTTTAAATGGAATAAAGTATCACCACAACTAGCAGAGACAACTTAATTACACCGAACCCAGCAGAGTATGAAATCGGACATGACCGATTGATTCCTTTCTAAAGTATCGACTGCTAAAAGTAGTGCCAACATGTGGCCAAATGCCATTAGAAACTTAGCTTTGATGATAACAACTCCCTTCAGCTTTTTGGTTTTTAAGTATTAATCAAATAAAATGTGTCATTGTTTTAGTTTTATGTCTTAAAAAGAACCAAAAGGTCTTCAGTTCTGTAGAAAACTCATCCACCAGTAGGCTTAGTGTGTGTGTAACTCAAGTTGGCACCCATATTGGGCTAGATTTGCAATTCAGCTGAAAAAATCGTTCTGCAATGGGTGTTAACTAGCAATCAACTGTGCAAGACTGTCTAACATTACTTTCATTGATATCGGGTGCACAATAGCATGAAGAGGCATCAAGTGTACCCAAGCTTAAATTCATATAGCCTATAGAAGGTTTTATGTTTTATTTTGCAGTGGCAGTGTTGGCAAGCTGAATCAATTCAGTGTTCCCTTCATGTTGATAGTGGAGTACTGATTATTGACGCTCTCACATACAGAAGCAACACGCTTGCCAACAAATCCCTGCGCACTCGGAAACCTTCTTTCGGTGCCAACAGAGAGGAAAGAGGGGGTCACAAAAGTTCAGGTGATGTGCTGCGTCAGATGTGCTGGGCACCAACGATTTTTAAATATTTTGGTGGCCTCGTTGCGCTTCTATGACCCGCGGGGATTTAAAGCAACGGCAGTCTGTCCATACTGCTGTAAGGTAAATGGGCACATTGATTTCTCCTGCATGACTATAAGTTGGCACCTAGACGACCTGCTTGTTATGTGTTTAGCCCAGACCTTTAATGATAAGCGGGATGGCATGAGTCTAGGTTTTTGTAGCTAATGTGTAGGTGCAGGAGTGGCTTGTTACAATGAAGATTTACTTGATTTTCTCCTCTATTGTTTAAGGTACGTTGTTGCTTTACAGTTGATTTATTTGCTTTCTATTAAAGATAAAGTTGCATGGAGGTAGAACTGTAAACACATCAATTGATTTTACCAATTTTTTTGTGACCTATTAATAGATGTTAATTAAGCTTGCTGTAATTGTATTTCAGTACAAACATGCTTATATTTAAGAGTATTTATGACCTAATTTCTTGGAACATTTTAAAATAATTTAATAAATATATAGATTTATTATCTTTAACGTTATTATAGTATTATTATAGTATTATTATTATTATAGTTGTTGTTATTAATTTACATATTTATCTGTGACAACACATTAACATTGTGATTATTATTAATATTTTTTTAATGCTGTACATTTTGGGACTTTTCATGCTGAAAAATCTTCATTTATATATATATGATGTTCTATTTATATATATCTATATATATGTTCTATTTAAAACAATTTTTTAACAATCTTAGATACACAGCCAGTGTGTGGGTGGTGCGTGGGTAAAATAGTCGGGGGTATGTGGGTACAATAGTAATTAATAACTAGTTTATCTGGAAAAATAATGGAACGCTTTTTGTTATCAATTTTTTTTTGGAGGGATTGGGTCTTTGTACTTGACTTTCAGCTCATAAAATGTTTTGAAACTTAAGGTTGACACTTTTGTCTGGATTTATTGTTTGCATATTTATGTAAGGTTACTGTTGGAAAACGTTAATTTTTAAATTAAAGCTCTTAAACATTCAAATAACAGTTTTGTACTCGAGTTGATTTAATTTCAATATATTTTCATATTGAATAGCAATTTCCCATGGTCTAAGTTCACATTTTTTTCTCCTTATTTTGTTTTTACAGACACAAAAAAGCCAGAGTGAAGATGGGAGACTGGAACTTTCTTGGTGGGATTTTGGAAGAAGTGCATATCCACTCCACCATGGTAGGAAAAATCTGGCTCACAATCCTCTTCATCTTTCGCATGCTGGTGCTTGGCGTGGCAGCGGAGGATGTGTGGAATGATGAACAGGCTGACTTTATCTGCAACACTGAGCAGCCTGGTTGCCGCAATGTGTGCTATGACAAAGCTTTCCCCATTTCCCTAATCCGCTACTGGGTTCTGCAGGTCATATTTGTGTCCTCTCCCTCACTGGTGTATATGGGCCATGCCCTCTACCGCCTCCGTGCTCTTGAGAAGGAGCGTCAGCGCAAAAAGATGGCACTGAGACGAGAACTTGAGGGTGTGGATGTGGAGATGGCGGAGGTACGGCGCAAAATAGAACGTGAGCTTCGGCAGATTGATCAGGGGAAATTAAACAAGGCTCCATTGAGGGGGTCTCTTCTGCGCACCTACGTGGCTCACATAGTCACCCGCTCAGCTGTAGAAGTATTCTTTATGACTGGACAATATGTCCTGTATGGGTTTCAACTGAATACACTGTACAAATGTGAACGGGAGCCTTGTCCAAATGCAGTGGATTGCTTTGTATCTCGACCCACTGAGAAAAGCGTCTTCATGGTGTTCATGCAATGCATAGCTGGCATTTCATTGTTCCTCAACATTCTGGAGATCCTGCACTTGGGCTACAAGAAACTTAAAAAGGTCATTCTTAACTACTACCCACAGCTGAGGGATGATCCCAATGACAGCTACTATCCCAACAAAGTGAAGAAAGATTCTGTGGTGCATCAGACGTGCATTGGTACCTCCACTGGCCGTAAGGCCACCATTGCATCTGCACCCAGTGGATACAACCTTCTTCTTGATCGACCACCTGATGGAGCTGCTTATCCTCCTTTGATTAACCCATCCTCTGCTTTCCTGCCTGTTCAGGGTGATTTACCAGCTAAAAACGGTGCTGATGAACCAAAGTACTTGCAAAACAGTCCCACAGAGCACAACAGCAATTCAAACAATACCAGCAGTGACTCGCACTCACCACCTTGCAACTCTGTCACTCCACCAAAGCAAGACGAAGGGGAAGATTCTGTCCAAACTTTACCACTGCACAAGAAAGGCCAGGAGTCTAAGTCTTCAGAATCATCGGGCCACACCAGAGAATCTTCTCATGCCTCATCCAGCATGGGAAAGAAACCTTGGAAGGGTAGTGCTCCCTGGAACTGCTCAACGGTCGTAGAAGGTAATGGCTCAGACTCAGATTCCCTGGAGGGCTCCAAAGCTCGCTGTCCCTATTCTGCGGTGCGGGCACGTACCTCCTCCAGGTCTGATACCAAGCTGAGCAGACCCACCTCCCCTGATTCAGTTGAAGAATCGAGCTCTGAGTCACGGCATAGTCCACGAGTGTCACCGAGCCATCGTGCCTCATTGGCCAGCAGTTCCAGCAGCAGACGAGCAGCTCCCACAGACTTACAGATTTAAGGAAAGCTCATTATGGCCTCCGTACAATTCAGTCACACAACAGAAGAAAGACAAAGATTCTGTCTAGCTGTTATCTCTTCTCTAGAAAGGCCAGGAGTCTAAGACTTAAAACTCATTGAGCCATTCTTGGAAATCTTCCCGTGCATGATCTAGCATGGGAAAACAGCTGGGAACAGCACACCCTGGAACTGCTCAAGAATTGCTCAGAATGGCTCAGGCTCTGCTGGAGCTGCTCAAGATTTGTAGAAGCGAATGGCTTAGACTCTAAAGGCACCAAAGCTCTCTGCCCTTATTCTGTGATGCAGGCTTAACATCATCCAGGTATGATTCAAAACTCAGCAAGCTCACCTCTCCTGATTCATTTGGGGCATGGCACAGTCCACCAGTGTCAACATGCCATCATTTGCAAGTAGCAGACAAGCAGTGCCCACAGATTTACAGATAGAAGAAAAAAATCATTATGGACAAGTCATGTTTACAGTTGGATAATGACCAGAGTGACTGTTTAAGTTTACAACTCTGATATGAGCACAAAAGTAAGCTCAGACTCAAGATAAATATCCAACTTCTAAAAGTACTCCTAAAAGTTTTGTTTACACAGTATTTGTATATAATAATTCTGATGCACCAAAGTACTTGCAGAACTGTTTCACAGTGCACAACAGCAGTTCCAACAACACCAGCAGTGACTTGACCTTGTCACCTTGCAACTCACCAAAGCAAGATGAGTTGGAAGATTCTATTTATCCGTTACCTCTGCGCAAGAAAGGCCAGGAGTCAAAGACTTCGAGCCACACCAGGAACTCTTCTTGCACATCATCCAGCAAGGAAAAGAATAATAGGTCGGCACACCCTGGAACTGTTGTAGAAGATTATGGCTTTGATTGCCAGGAAGGTATTAAAGCTTGCCATCCCTGTGCCACTGTGTGGGCATATACTTTGTCCAGATCCAGCTGCAAGGTGGGCAGGCCCATCTCTCCTGAATCAGTTGAACAACTGAGCTTGAAGCACCTCAGAAGTGCCAGTTGCAGACTAACAGCTCCCACAGACTCATGGTGAAAAAAAGTAGATTTGTTGTAAAATCTACATCTGATGTAATGCAGTGGATTGCTTTGTATCTCGACCCACTGAGAAAAGCGTCTTCATGGTGTTCATGCAATGCATAGCTGGCATTTCATTGTTCCTCAACATTCTGGAGATCCTGCACTTGGGCTACAAGAAACTTAAAAAGGTCATTCTTAACTACTACCCACAGCTGAGGGATGATCCCAATGACAGCTACTATCCCAACAAAGTGAAGAAAGATTCTGTGGTGCATCAGACGTGCATTGGTACCTCCACTGGCCGTAAGGCCACCATTGCATCTGCACCCAGTGGATACAACCTTCTTCTTGATCGACCACCTGATGGAGCTGCTTATCCTCCTTTGATTAACCCATCCTCTGCTTTCCTGCCTGTTCAGGGTGATTTACCAGCTAAAAACGGTGCTGATGAACCAAAGTACTTGCAAAACAGTCCCACAGAGCACAACAGCAATTCAAACAATACCAGCAGTGACTCGCACTCACCACCTTGCAACTCTGTCACTCCACCAAAGCAAGACGAAGGGGAAGATTCTGTCCAAACTTTACCACTGCACAAGAAAGGCCAGGAGTCTAAGTCTTCAGAATCATCGGGCCACACCAGAGAATCTTCTCATGCCTCATCCAGCATGGGAAAGAAACCTTGGAAGGGTAGTGCTCCCTGGAACTGCTCAACGGTCGTAGAAGGTAATGGCTCAGACTCAGATTCCCTGGAGGGCTCCAAAGCTCGCTGTCCCTATTCTGCGGTGCGGGCACGTACCTCCTCCAGGTCTGATACCAAGCTGAGCAGACCCACCTCCCCTGATTCAGTTGAAGAATCGAGCTCTGAGTCACGGCATAGTCCACGAGTGTCACCGAGCCATCGTGCCTCATTGGCCAGCAGTTCCAGCAGCAGACGAGCAGCTCCCACAGACTTACAGATTTAAGGAAAGCTCATTATGGCCTCCGTACAATTCAGTCACACAACAGAAGAAAGACAAAGATTCTGTCTAGCTGTTATCTCTTCTCTAGAAAGGCCAGGAGTCTAAGACTTAAAACTCATTGAGCCATTCTTGGAAATCTTCCCGTGCATGATCTAGCATGGGAAAACAGCTGGGAACAGCACACCCTGGAACTGCTCAAGAATTGCTCAGAATGGCTCAGGCTCTGCTGGAGCTGCTCAAGATTTGTAGAAGCGAATGGCTTAGACTCTAAAGGCACCAAAGCTCTCTGCCCTTATTCTGTGATGCAGGCTTAACATCATCCAGGTATGATTCAAAACTCAGCAAGCTCACCTCTCCTGATTCATTTGGGGCATGGCACAGTCCACCAGTGTCAACATGCCATCATTTGCAAGTAGCAGACAAGCAGTGCCCACAGATTTACAGATAGAAGAAAAAAATCATTATGGACAAGTCATGTTTACAGTTGGATAATGACCAGAGTGACTGTTTAAGTTTACAACTCTGATATGAGCACAAAAGTAAGCTCAGACTCAAGATAAATATCCAACTTCTAAAAGTACTCCTAAAAGTTTTGTTTACACAGTATTTGTATATAATAATTCTGATGCACCAAAGTACTTGCAGAACTGTTTCACAGTGCACAACAGCAGTTCCAACAACACCAGCAGTGACTTGACCTTGTCACCTTGCAACTCACCAAAGCAAGATGAGTTGGAAGATTCTATTTATCCGTTACCTCTGCGCAAGAAAGGCCAGGAGTCAAAGACTTCGAGCCACACCAGGAACTCTTCTTGCACATCATCCAGCAAGGAAAAGAATAATAGGTCGGCACACCCTGGAACTGTTGTAGAAGATTATGGCTTTGATTGCCAGGAAGGTATTAAAGCTTGCCATCCCTGTGCCACTGTGTGGGCATATACTTTGTCCAGATCCAGCTGCAAGGTGGGCAGGCCCATCTCTCCTGAATCAGTTGAACAACTGAGCTTGAAGCACCTCAGAAGTGCCAGTTGCAGACTAACAGCTCCCACAGACTCATGGTGAAAAAAAGTAGATTTGTTGTAAAATCTACATCTGATGTAATGCAGAATCAATCAAAATGAAAATTTTGTAAAGTTTTTAAACAGTTGTGGCATTCCTTATTGGATTGTTTACACTGTTCTATATACATATCAATTCAGATGTTCACTTTAACAGTATGGCTGCATCCCAAATGGCACACTATGCACTATGTACTTATGCACTCACAGTCAACAGCATAGTATATGAATGTAGTGTCATCCCAAATGAAACACTAAGGTTTTTTTACTAACTGCAAATTCAATAGTTTCCCAGATGACGTTTGACCATTGCCAGATTAGCGAGATAACTGACCAAACGACCAAATAATACCTGCCATGAGTATAACCACATTTGCATCAGTTTGCGATTTGGGACGCACCTTATATTAAATTAACATTTGTAGTATTTGGTCATATATGGATTGTTCTCACTTGGACATTGCTTTCTTGAGTACTTCTTGCATCAGAAGTCAAAAATAATGCAATGGTAGAAATCTGTAAAATATTCAAAAATATGATACTGTAAGAAACGTTTCATGTGTATGTCATATTACCAATAAATAAGCCAGTTTGATTTGCATTGCAATTTTAAACAAACAAACAAACAAACAAAAAGAAAAACTGTAGTAAAAGTCTGTCTTTTAAAAGCATCTGGATAATCAACATTTCTACACTGACTGAATCTCAGAAAGATTTAAAAAGCATAATGTGCTAGAAAATTGTTTGCAAGAACCAAAGTCTGCATCTCCTCATCCACCACCAGTGTGCAGCATCCACCTGGATGACGCGACGGCAGCCATATTGCGCCAGACAGCACACCACACACCAGCTGATTGGTGGATTGATGAAGCCAATTATGATATGGGGATGGTTAGGAGGCCATGATAGACAGAGGCCAAATTTAGCCAGGATTAAACCCCTATTTTTTTTCAAAGGACATCCTGGGATTTTTAACAACCACAGGTTTAACATCTCCTCCGAAAGATGATGCGCACGGAGCAGTATAGATTCCCCATTAACATACTCGGGTGCTAAGACCCACACAGACCACAGGTTGAGCGCCCCCTGCTGGCCTCACTAACACCACTTCCGCCAGCAACCTAGCTTTCCCATGTGGTCTCCCATCTAGGTACTGACCAGGCAAAGCCCTGCTTATCTGTAGTGGGCGACCATGTAAGAGTTGCAGAGAGCTAGCTGCCAGCTAGATGATATCTGTTGTCATTAAAAAAAATTGTCATCTCTTCATCGCGCTGTTATTCTGAAGAAACCAAACTGAAGCACATTTTACTGTAAAATGAATCACAACGTCTTGTGCTGTGAAGTGTTACCTCACATTAATAAGGCCGATATCCATAGTAGTTGTTGTTATCCACTCTCCAAACTGTAACAATACAGTGTTTAAGACCAGCTGATATATTCTGAGTCTTCGCATACATGTTGTACTGTAGGAACTGGATCGGTTACATTAATTACTTGGAGTTTTAGCAACGCAAAGCACAAGCTAAATATCAAAACACAATCCATGGCTTGCCAAAGAGTTACTCAGATGAACCTGTTCTGCAAGACAATTACATTCCTATTGAATTATCATTTTTACTAGAACTATTTCTAGATGTCTTAATAGGATAGTTCACCTGAAAATTAACATCTACTCACTATTTATCACCCTCAGATGGTTCCAAACCTTTATCTGTGACTTTATTCTGTTGAATGCTACAGAAGATATTTTGAAGAATGCATTCAAATTTTCAAGATCAACTTTCTTGTGATCATCATATGGTTAATGTTATTTATTTTATCATTTATTCATTTATTTTCTTTTCAGCTTAGTCGCTTTTTAATCTGGGGTTGCTACAGCAGAATGAACCGCCAACTTATCCAGTATATGTTTTACACAGCGGATACCCTTCAAGCTGCAACCCAGTATTGGGAAACACCCATACACTTACTTTCACACTATACCTGCCAACAGTCCTGTTTTTTTCCGGGAGTCTCCCGTATTTCAGACCCATCTCCCGCCACCCTCCCTTTTTGTTATTTATCCTGGAAAACTCCCGTAATTTCAACCCCCTTGGGGGAAACCGGGGCACCCGCAGGAAACCGACACGAACACGGGGAATACATGCAAACTCCACACAGAAATGCCAATTGGCCCAGTCGGGACCCCAGCCAGTGACCTTCTTGCTGTAAGGTGACAGTGCTAACCACTGAACCACTGTGTTGCCACATTATTTATTTAAGTATTTACCTTTTTATGGTTGGGACATTGCAATTTAACATTAAAGTATTATGTGCAGGTATGTACATTAGTAAAACTGAACAATAACAATTTTGTGGCTGTGGTCTGCCAATACAACAAGTTGATCAGTCCGTATTATTGTCTGAAGGCCTATAATCAAAATTTTGTTCAAGTTGACATGAGTTATGCCATAATAGTCATTACATATAACAGCTTTATAACGTTTAATAAGGCTTCAGGGACTGAAAGACTGACCCCAAACCTCTGTTTTTATTTCAAATGAGCATTTTAGCATATTTGACATGCACAATGTGAAAATTGTTATTTATATCTTGTTTTAGAATAAGTAATTTGTTTCATATGACGTGAGACACAGCTGGGAAGCACCATTAAATGGGATAAACGACATTTACCTTCAAATCTTTATCAACATTTTAAGATAAGAAATGGAAGTTTCAGGTGAAAGGTCGGGGAAAAAACACCCATTCGCGCAAATACGTTTGTCAGGTGACCATCAGGCACATGACTCGGAACGATCCGCCTGCATTTCAACGGCTTACCAGAGTGACATTTTCTTTAGCCAATCAGCGTCTGAGTTACCACACGGCTGCCCAATTAAATTCGACTGTCGCTCACAAGTAGGCGTTTCGTCGAGAAGGGAAACACAAGAGACTGAAGATTTAAAGGAGAATCCATAATAAGTTTGCTCACATCCATTTAGCACACGGAGGTTTTATGTTTGTTTACTCGGCGTTTATTTCATGTTGATTGGATTACTAATAATCGCGAAGGTTAAAATTTAACGGGGTTGGGGAGGGGGGTCAACATGTCGATCCAGTACGAGGCACCGCTGGCGGACAGCTACGGGGTGGCGGACTCGTTTCCCAAAGATTTCGGATATGGGGAAGAGGAGGGAGACATTGAGGACAGTCCTACTCCCTCCGACAGTAAACCAAGAATCCTGCTAATGGGGTTGAGGAGGAGCGGGAAGTCCTCTATCCAGAAGGTAGGAGGAATATGTGATATTAGACCGTCTGTGTTCCTCCACTGCTCACTTCTCAGCCGAACGAGTTAGAACCGGGTCTGCTGTCACCGGACACGGTCAAGATCACCCCCCAGAGTCGCTACAAACAACCTATTTATTAAGCTGAGAGGATTTACTGATGTAATGCCATACAGGCCTACATACATAACACTGAGATGGCTGTGTGAATGAAGATATTATGTAGCATATCCCATAGTCATGTTGAGGCGACTCAACCGGCATTGATATGGCACGTGATTTCTTCTTCTTCATTTCTGCCCTGTGTCCTCAAATGCTTATTCATACTTTCAGCATCCATCACAGGCTCACAATGCAGGTTACTTCTATAAAAGGTTCCTCCAAAAGACGTTTTTCTAACATTTTAAAGTAGCTAATTCCAGAGGACAGTATTTATATAGAGGGATTTTTCATCTTATAGATCACACGGACCCCCAAATGTCATCATGCTTTGTTCGAGATACCCCCATCCTAAAATGTAAAAGCCACCAACAAAGATACAGGCATAAAATAAATTCTACTTAAATTAAAAATAAAGTAAGGAAATGTAAATGGGTAACTAAATTTGATAACTGAAAGTTATTAGTTTCCGTTCAGTTACATTACATTTTATATGCATTATAGTACTGTTTTCATTCATTTGTTTACACTTTTTTTATTCTAATGTAATTTTATTATTTATTGTAAATCAGTTAAGCAACTGAAATTGTTAATTTAATATAATTTGTATTTATTTTCTTTAATCTATTTTGTTATTATCCATATTTTATTTACATCACTTTACAGTAAGTAGTAAGGACAGGGTCCGCAGGGTCTTAAAATGTCTTAAATTTCAAAAACAGAATTTTAGGCCCTAAAAAGTCTAAAATTCACTGAAATATTGTGTTGTGTGTAGGCATGGGCTGGTATAAGATTTTGACGGTATGATAACCTTGAATATAATTATCACGGTATTGAGATTACTGATCTAGAATATATTCTTTTTAAATGTCTGGGTAAAAAACTAAAAATTCCCCTTTGATCACAATATATCTTAATTTGGGAAACTTTAAAGATATTTTGGAACAGTAAACATGTCAGGCTAAATCATTCAAATGAATCATTGACTTCTGCTGTCTTCATTTGTTTCAAAAACAGATTTATTTTTTACAATTTAAAATGGCATCTTTGGATATCTTTTCTGCCAGAGACACTGTAAATGTAAATTAAAAAAATCTTACTCGTACCTTAGGAATGGTATTGCGGAAAATTGTGACTGTTTTATAACCTTGACTTTTCCAAACTGCGGTATAACTTGAATACGGTTATCTTCCCATGCCTAGTTGTGTGTCTTAAATCATTTTCAAGGGTCTTAATTTTCCTCTGTCCAAGTAAAGCTACCCAATTGGGCCGACATCCATCCAATCACCAATAATCCATCGCAATAAAATCAGGGAAAGAAAACTAAAAACAATTTCACAGTTCCTCATGGAAATAACAGAGCAATATATTCCCTTATGTTAACTTTTAATTATAAAAAAAATTATGTTATTTGACACATTAAAGTATGTCAACTAAGAAATAATTGCATTAGATTTTTTTTTCATGGCAAGTATAAACAATTAGAAATAAAGCATTAGAAATAATCATTAGTATTTAGCCCTGTATAAGTCTAAGGTTTCATTCATAATGGTCTTAAAAGGGTCTTAAAAAGTCTTAAATTTGACTTGATGAGACCTGCAGAAACCCTGAAGTATTGTGGATTTCCATTTAACTAAATCATTAAGTCATGTGTTTCTAATAATGTTTATTTATCATAAAAAAGTGTGATTATTTTAATCTTTTCAGTTGTCATTTTGTCAATTAAGTTATACATTTTTTGCAATTTTTGCTTTATGCATTATTTTAAAACTATTTTTACATGATGCTCTTTATCCAAACAATTCTAAGGACTATCCACTTCAGGCCTCAGTTTGAAAGCCCCTGTTCTAGAGGAGTTTCTATGTGATAAAGCTGTTTTATTGTATTTGGAACATTTTATTGTGTGTTGTAGACATAATACATCCAAATAAAAATTCTCTGTACCTTTAAATGGGGCACAATTTTAGTCATTTATAGTAGTGTCTGAAACAGCAGTGGATATTATGCAGTGCATTCAGTCAATCCCGTAATGCAAAGCAAAGATGTGTACACCTGATGCACACTCAGAGTGGCTAGAGAATAACGGCAAAACATCCATCCATCCATCCATCCATCCATCCAAATTCCTTGTTTGATGTGGGTACAGCGTGATCTAATATATACATACCTTTTCAATTAATTATTTAATAAAGGTTTATACGTGCGATTTTACTACTACAGGTGATGCCAGTTTGCCACAAAATCTAGGGGATAGTGAAAGTGTTTGATTTTGTTTTTAAAAGTCAAACAAGTGATTTCAATGCTGCTGCTAACAATGTCAATAGTTTTATGGCACTTTCTAAATATGAAAGTGCCAAACAGTGTAACAATAACAAAAAGCTATACAAACAAGCAGTTCCTGTTGGTGTGATCAAACAAGTCATGACTACAGCTTCTACACCTCCAGTGAAAAATGCTGTATCATCATCAAACACTGAACATGAACACATGACCGTCACAACTGCTGCACCACGAAACACACAAATGCAACAGGGAGAGAAATCATAAACATGTACTGTGTAGCAGCAGCTGCAATGTCATGCATCCACACCAATATGTGTCACCAGCCAGCAAACTATAAAGTGATTTTCATGATTTTTTTAATAACAAAATCTGGAATATAGTTAATAATTCTGCAGCGGAAAGTGTCTGAGCAAGTGTCTCTAGCGAACATTGCTTTTCTTGTGTTTATTTGATGATGGGAATTATTTATTTGATAATTGTATTACCTTCTGATTTTAAATTCTGCCACTACTGGAACAAAAAAACATTTAAAAGCTTTGCGTATATTATTATAATATAAATTTATTAGTATTTTATGTTTGTTTGACTTCTTTCATCCATAATTGTTTAAGTATAAAGTCCAAGACAACTGTTAAGGCCCCGATATACCTGAAACAAAATTGCAGAATTTTAATTTTGAACAAAAATTTGGCCAAAATAAAATTTGTTTTGTTGTTGTTGTTTTTTTTGTTTTTTTTTTTGGCACTTTCACAAAATTAAACCATAGGGCAGAATTCCTTTTTAGGTTAAATTTTTTTTTTTATTGTGAAAAAACAAACACTATACCAGTACAAATAGTTACATATCATTATCTGTGTTGTTGCTTTTTTTATTTTATTTGATTTTACAAAAGAGAAAAAATTATAATAAAAAGGAAAAATAATAATGATGATGATGATGATGATAATAATAAAAGGGCAAAAGAAAAATGGAAACGATTAATAAGTGTACAGAAAATTACAACCAACTGAATGCAGACATTCATTAATCACAATCAAATGTTCAGATACATTGTCAATGGTGAAAGTAAATATTTACAATTAAACAGTATAAAATAGTAATAGTTAAAAACAAACGAAAATTCAATTACTACAAAATAAATAAAAAAGGAAGGAGAGTGCAACTTGTAATTGGAAGGCAAGACCTTAAGAGAGTTAAAGTAAGTAATAAAACATTGCCACTTTTAAAGAAATTAGTTTTCCCAGAGCATCTAACTTTTTCCAACAATAGAAAATGCATGGTATCTACAAGTCATTGGGATGTAGTTGGAGGCTTATTTGATTTCCAGTGAAGTAGAATACGACGTCTAGCTAATAATGAAAATGTAAATATCAAGTTCTTTAGTATTGAACTGGGACCAAATCTTTGGAACCCCAAAAATGGCAACATCAAGGGATGGGTCTATATTTACCTGCAACACCTTAGACATAATTGTAAAATAATTAATCCAATAATTCTGTAACAGATGGTACATAAAGAACATATGACTTAAATTACACCTTGGTGCATGACATCGGTCACATCTGTCATCAATATTGGGAAAAATTTCAGATAGCCTGTTTTTTGAGAAATGGATTGGAATTCCTTTTGGCTCCTAAATGTGATTTATTCAATCGGTGGGTGTCTTCTGAAACTCTGGAACTACTAGCCTTTTTTGACAAGCTAGTAATCGCAACGTAAAGACCAGTCTCACTGTAGTGGAAATTGCTGTCCTGTGCATTTTCTTTCTTATCTGTGTTCCACATTTGCTAAATAAAAAGAGCAAACTCACCATCAATGTTGCTTGTTCTTTTTTTGTGCCAATGATCAGATCAATGCTACTTCCAGATGTTTACAAACCTGTTCTTCTCACAGCAGAGGTGTCGGAATATTCAAAAACACTATAGTGTCAGCCTTCTTGAACTTCCTACTACCCTTAAATAAAGAAAGCAAAATAACTTCTGTTTGAAGTATATCAGGACCTTTTCTGTAACAACTGAACACTAGATAAACAAAATAAAAACATACAGAGTTGAACTTTTAAGGTGTCTATGATTACCTTTATGACTTAATAGAATTTGAATGCGAGTCCCTGGACTTGAGCCTTGCCACCAGTAAGCTCCTCATTAAGCATGTGACTGGGCTTTTAGTTTGATTCACAACTGTTTGACTTCATTGCTCTCCATTTGGAGGTAAAATGGTGTGCTTTTAGAACGCTTTAATACTATATTTCATTTGTAACTTCTTTAGGTGGTGTTTCATAAGATGTCGCCCAACGAGACCCTCTTCCTGGAGAGCACCAACAAGATCTATAAAGATGACATCTCCAGCAGTTCCTTTGTCAACTTCCAGATCTGGGACTTCCCTGGTCAAGTGGACTTTTTTGATCCAACGTTTGATTACGAGATGATCTTCAGAGGAACTGGGGCTTTGATATTTGTCATCGACGCACAGGTGAAATGGGAAATTGAAAGACTTGACACCAATCACTTTGCACACCCAAACAACATAGTGATGCAGTTCTGTTAGTTATTATTTGAGATGGCTGGAATCTTTAGCAAAATTCATTTCTTTCATTTTCTTTTCGGCATAGTCCCTTTATTAATCAGGGGTCGCCACAGCAGAATGAACTGCCAACGTATCCAGCATATGTTTTACAGCTGCAACCCAGCACTGGGAAACACCCACACACTCTTGCATTCACACGTTCACTGTGGCCAATTTAGCTTCTTTAATTCACCTAAAGTGCATGTCTTTTGGACTTGTGGGGGAATCTTTAGCAAAAAGTAGTTGCTAATTACGAATTAGTGTTGGGCAATTAATTGAAGGTAGTTTTCATGCTCGTTTTTGTCAGTAAAGCCAATTCTAGTAAACCTCCAGCACATGCTTTAAGATGGAGCAGCATTTGCTACATAGATTCATTGTATACAGATAAGCTAAGCAAATGTGTGTTCAAAAATTAGATCGATTTAATCAGATGATGATAATAATAATTGTTTTGTGATCATAACAGCTGTCTGTGTAGATTCTTTATGAATAATAGTCTGTGTAGCAAATGGTGCATATGAAAATACAACATATAATTACATGTTTTCTCCAAACTCACTTCATAACTTCAGTCGAGTTTAAATAAATGTGAGATGTTTCTGCTGTCATGCTAAATCAATGAAATTATTTAAATCTTCTTTTATAATGCAAATCTATGGGAATAAATAAAAGAAAGTTTGATTCTTATTTAATAGAAATGTAAAATTCCATGTAGGCATTAGGGAAGCTGTTTTAAAGATCATTTAACTGCAGTTGAATTGTGTTAATGATAAATAGTTAGCTTATTTAAGTCTTGGCATTGAGTGCAGACATTCTGGTTTCATTTAATTGAATGTTGTTTGTCATAGAGGCTCAGCCCATTGACTTGAGGTAAAAAAAAAATAAGTGCATTGTTTCTGTTGAGAAAGAGGGGAGACAGTTTCTTCTCTCAGGCCTTCAGCGTTTATCTTACTAAAAGCTATTTTATTATATGATCTTATATTCCAGGTTTGCAGAACCAATAACTTGTAGAAGTGTTATTATATCAGCAAGAACTGTTAACAGTTTAGCTGTTATGTTTTCTTACATATTATTTACACAATAAAAAGTTTTAAATAAATGCATGTAAATTTCCGTTTGTTTGGAAACCTCAAGTGTAGATTTACTGAACATTGCAAATTCTTACCCTTTTACACTTTCGTATTACAGGATGACTATGTGGAGGCTCTTAGTCGACTCCACCTAACAGTATCACGAGCCTACAGGGTGAACCCTGAGATCAACTTTGAAGTGTTCATCCATAAAGTAGATGGCCTGTCTGATGACCATAAGATCGAGACCCAGCGAGACATACATCAGAGGGCTAATGATGACCTGGCAGATGCAAGCTTAGAGAAACTACATCTCAGGTATACGTTTGCACTTTTATTTCTGATACTTTTATTGATTGAATGCTTGACTAATAGTATGGGCCACTATTTCTGCAATCTGAGATAATGGAATGGAAACCCTTTTTATGTCATTGTTTTCATTTTGCAGAACATCTAATCAATATGTGAGTTTGTGAAAAGGAAGTCAGTTTGATTTTTGTTTCTTGGTTTGTTTATCTTGCATAATTCATAATTTACCATTAATTCAGACCTAACGATGGGTGTAATGGATTTAATGTCAAAGTGTTTCTTAAAGAAAATAGTGTTAATGACGAACTCTTTGGTAAATCCCAGTGATTATATGCATTTGCTAAATTAATTTGGATAATAAAAGATTAATGTGCCACTTATGGCTGGATTTTATTACTTGGTTCTTCTGCAAACACTTCAGAATTTTGCTGTTTGATATCTCTGATCTAGATAAGAATGTCTGCTTAATGGTCCATTTATCTGCTAATATTTGCATTTACATCTGTTTTATATTTTGCTTTGTATCAATACTGATATGGCATCTATAAAAATGTGTTTAAAGCAAGTGTCACAAGAAAAAGTGAAATGTTTAAGTTGTCAGGAAGGTAAAAAAAAAAGTGTATTTTTGGTTGCTATAATTTTTGGGAACTTTTATTATTGTGTGCCCTGTCAAGAAATTTGCCCTTAGACAAATGTATTTTTACTTGCTGGACCCAAGAAGCTTGTTTTCCTTCAGCTCTGTTCAGTAGAACAAGTTAAGTGTACAACATGAGGAGACTTGAGTAGTCAATGCCTTGTGAACAACAAGCATGGGTGAATTGCTAGCATGTTCTGCATACTGTGAACAGCAGTGTCAGTTTCTCTTTGGTTTTCATAGACAACCCAACACTGTATGATGTAAGAAAGGATATATCTTGCTGTCAGTGCCTTAATTATTGATAATAAGCCTAAATAATATAATCCTTAAGTGAATGTGGATGGGTTGCACAGTGGTTCAGTGGTTTGTGTGGGTTTCCTCCAGGTGCTCCAGTTTCCCCCACAGCCCAAAGACATGCACTATAGGTGTAACTATAGGTAACCTTAGTGTAGATTGTGTGTAAACACAAGAGTGTATAGGTGTTTCCCAGTACTGGGTTGTAGCTGGAACGGCATCTGCGTAAAACATATGCCAGAATAGATGCCAGTTCATTCTACTGTGGCGACCCCTTGATTAATAAGGGAATAAACTGAAGGAAAATGAATGAATGTGGATATTATTAATCATTTACTGACTTTACAAACTGTTGTTGCTTTGTAATGTCTGTTTTTCATTACACTTGCACAAGAGATGTGTGTAAATCAACCTAATATTTGAGAAATTTGTGAAATGCTGTTTTCCAACATTGCAGAGCCTATAAGCCACTTCTGTTCTGTATCTCTGTAACTTTTTTCTGTTTATTTGGATATCCATGTAAAATGTAGAAATCCTATTAAACCCAGCAAAAAAGTTTTTCACATAGATAACCTTGAAATTAGGGAAGGTTTAGTTTTTTTGAGGTATAATGGCTACTGAAAATCCTTAAGTTCTTGAATTTTAATTGAAGACTCTGGAATCTCCAGATGTGCATGTAATGATCAGATTCAGCAATGAGATTAGACAAAATGCATGGAGATTACCACTTTATGACTGATTGGTGAATTAAATTAAATTTAAAATGAATGATGACGCATTTGAGTAAATGACAGTAATTCGATTTTGGGGCTAACATGTCATCAAAAATCTTTCCTTAGAATACTTTACTATTCTGTAGAATACTATACCAAATAGCATCTGATATAATGTGATGAAGTATACATATACATCATTACATTGTATGTTTGTAAATATGCCACAATTGTAAAGGGTTGAAAGCTTGAAAATGTACCTCGGAAGTGCTTAAAAAGTGACTTTGGAAAAGGTGTAAGAACCCTGAGTTTGATAAAACACATTGGAAATAAAAAGGCACGCATGAAAATTCCTTTCCCTATTCACTGTTTAAATGGAGCCATAGTGAAATGTATTATCATTACTGTTTAACTAAATGTAAAAGATAGAGACAGTTTGGACTACTGATAACTAATAAAATGAGAATTGGATATATTTGTTTTTTGTCAGCCTGCCTGATCTGTTTTTAGATATTTTTTTTTCTGTGCTTTTACAGTTTCTACTTGACAAGTATATACGATCACTCCATCTTCGAGGCCTTCAGTAAAGTTGTCCAGAAGCTCATCCCTCAGCTTCCCACGCTGGAGAACCTTCTCAACATCTTTATATCTGTATGTTCCATTAATGATTTAGATGTGACATGAAGCCCTAATAATTGTTGTGCCTAAATGATTTTCCATTCCACTTTGGTCATAACATTATTGGCATTATGAAGAACATGGTAATGGTGTTGTTGCAATGGAAATGGCTTATTCACTCCCCGTCTCTGATTCAGTCGTAGTCATGCATGTTTTATTATGCTCCCAATACTGTAGGATCACATATCAAACCTGCAGGGCATTATGCAATGTATGTGTATACGTGTTTCTCTGCTAATAGAATTCAGGGATCGAGAAGGCCTTCCTGTTTGACGTAGTCAGTAAGATTTATATCGCCACTGACAGTTCACCGGTGGACATGCAGTCCTACGAGCTCTGCTGTGACATGATCGATGTGGTCATTGACGTGTCTTGTATTTATGGGTAAGACTTTGTATGTTATTTCTACTTTCAAATATAGGAAACAATATGTCCATGGTTGTGATTAAGGCTGCACGATATTGGAAAAATCGGACATTGCTATATTTTAAATTCTAGCGATTAAATATTGTGATTATAAATACAGTTTCACAAGATTTCACAAAAAGTAGGCGATAGCTATGTTTCCGTTCAAAAATATTAATTAAATTTATGTGTAAAACTTGAATAACGCATTAAGGATGCAAATAAAGCATTTTCATCCAATGAATCAAAGAGAACAAAATCACTTCCTTATTAACTGGTGCCAAATGTCAACAGTAAAAACAGAATTTAGTGCGGTAGTAGAAGCTGCGTGAATCTCTTCTTTATTTAATAAATGTACTTGCGCCTCAGAAGACAATGCTGACACACAATGAACGCGTGGTGGCATTTGAAGCTATGAGACGCAGAGAACAGACGCTCCTGACACGCTACAGACGCTCTGGAGGTAACTAATAATATACATTAATACTAAAACGGTTAAGGCATTTTAGAATGACCAAAACAACATTTCAGATGTTTTACAGTGTGTTCAGCCTGCTGGTTTATCCATTCACACACATTTTTCATCATCATGTCTTATAACAAACCTTTTTTAATGCACATACTGTAATTTGTTCAGTAAAAGTGTTTCCATCATAGTTTATGCGCATCTTTTCTTATCGAATAAAAGTTTAGTTCACTTCTCAGTTATGCGCATATGTTTTGACTGACAGAAACTCGGAGTTTAGAGAATAAAACCTGATCCTGACCAGATTAGGTTCACAGAGTAAGTTACCACAGTCACTGATTCCGAGTTAAAGTTACCTCTCTTTCAGAAACGGGCTTGACTTATCCTGCTTTCTTGAGTTTGACAAACCTGCCATTTTGAAACGGAAAACCCAGAGTTTCTCATTTCATTGTTAAAATACTCTGAGTTTTCACTTAGCCTCCTTTCTGAAATGGGCCCCAGGTGTAAACAGCCCCATTATCATATTTATTGTCCTTCAAGTGTGAGTAAGAATATTAAGAAAGCCTTTAGAACTGAAATTTAGATATGTTGTTTCATTTTTAACACCATGTGAGTGGTAGAGCAGTCACAATTGGACATAGTGGCTTCATGGAAAGCAGTGATTTATAAAGGCATATTTGAATCATTTGAGACTTTGGATGCATGCAATCCTATAACAGGAAACTCCAAAACAAAACCAGGAACCTTTAAAATGACATATTAGGAGAACAAAAAAAAAAAAACAAGTTTCAGTGTATGAATTGTTGTTTTTCCTATTTAAATGAAAAACCCAACAAGAACCATGTTATAAATTATGCTTGTGTACATGCATTCTCCCAGATGTTTCAAGGAATGTTCAAATCCTGAGAAATAAGTGATTTTTGTGGCGGTGCTAATGAGATCACACACCCTCGATTTTTGGTTTGGTTTTATAGAAAATGGGGAACACCGTGTAATTTTGCTTTGATTGCTTTCAGCCTTACTCTGCTTTAGGTCTGCACAATATATCATTTCAGCATCGATACTGCAATGTGTGTATCCGGTCACAATAGTCACATTGAGTTCACTTTGTATTTTTTACCTTTACATATACAAAACTATAAAGCATGCACTGCTTATTTCACTTTTATCTTTGCTTTATTGCATTCAACAATGCTTGTAGTTTGTTTATTACATTTTATGCATGACTCCCCTGCAGAATTATCCCAATCAATCAAAATTAATACATTCAGTAACACTTTAGGAACTAATTCTCATTATTAACTAGTTGCTTACGAGCATGCATGTTATTGAGATATTGGGTACTTATTTGTACGTATAAACTACATATTCTGCGTGATCTTATTCCCAAACCCAGTACCTAAACTACCTCAAGCTCTATTAATAAGGACAAAATTAGGAGTTTATTGAAGCAAAAGTCATATTTAATGGTTTGCTAGTAGCAAGAATTGAAACTTTAAATAAAGTGTGAAATTCTTTCCCAAAAATGGTATTCAATCATTTGGAAAAACTTTTTTTATTTTTATATATATAGATGCAGTATATCGCAATCTATATCGCAGTAAAATAAAATTCCACAATGTCAGATTTTTCCTATATTGTGCAGCCCTACTCTGCTTCATAAGTTTGGAAAAGGGAATACTTTAGCTCAGTTTCTTAACTGTGTTCTTGGAGGACCACCAACACTGCATGTTTTGGATGTCTCCTTTGTCTGTCACACCCATTACAGGTCTCTGCTAATGAGCTGATGATCTGAATCAGGTGTGTTTGGTTAAAGAGACAGAAAATGTGCAGGGCTAGTGGTCCTCCAGGAATGTGCTTGAGAAACACAGATTTAGCTCATCATAATCTTATGTAGGAGTCCCATAAGATGTAATGAAGATGACAACTCCCATGATTCCACACTCATTGCACATCATAGGACTCAAACTCAGTTGCTTGAGGGCCGCAGCTCTGCACAGTTTTGCTTCAACCCTAATCAAACACAGCTGATCCAACTAACCAAGGTGTTCAAGACTACTACTCTGCGTCCCAATTTGTATACTTATACTACGCCCTAAAAGTATGTTCTTTTTTTGTAAAGGAAAAATATAAAAGCCTGAGTGTGTAACAGAAGAGTATGCAAACTTTAGGACACACCACTTTCCTGTAAACCGATTGTTATGTTGCTTCGTTTTGCGCCCTGTCAATCATCCACATTTCTTTCATATTTAATTTCCTACCTTATTGGAGATTTAGCAGCAGGTTAATCTCCCATTCGCAAGTCTTTCATGCAGAGAAATCTCCTCAGGTCTTTGAATAATTCTGCATTTAAAAGTTATTGTTGAAACACGTCTTTATAGAAGTTCATGTTGTATACTTCCGGTTGGGTGGGCTAATGGCGTAGAAGTTCATGTTGTTGTCGCTAATGAAATATAACATGGGGAAACGCGATTTGAAACATGTTCCAGTTGGCTAGATATTAATTACGTCATACAAACATCTTTACAGAAGCCTCTCTACTTGACGGTTGGTCTTGCGCCTCCATATTTGTAGTTTATTTACACTTTTCACATGAGTTTGTAGTTCTGATCGAATTTACGTCCAACGCACAATGTATTCTGGGAAATATAAGCGGTTAGTATGGACGCTTCTACAAATAGTAAACCATCCGGGAACCTTTGGCATACTCTTTAACATACTACAATTTGGGACATACTAATTCCATTTTCAAATGCTATTTAGGACTTATAGTATGCGAATTGTGACGCAGCATTAGACACTACTAGATTAACTGTGTTTGATTGGGATTGGAGCAAAAGTGTGCAAAGCTGCGGCCCTCCAGAAATTCAGTTTGAGACCATTGTTACACATTGTCTTTGTTATGAACATGCACCCTGTTGTGGGAAAACTTTTGAAGACGAAGAAGAATTGACAAACAAAATTTGTGACTGTTTTGCATTGTAAGTGTATGCTTTGATTGTGTAGGTTAAAAGAGGATGGCAGTGGCAGCGCATATGATAAGGAATCTATGGCCATCATCAAACTCAACAACACCACAGTGCTCTACCTGAAAGAGGTCACCAAGTTCCTCGCCCTGGTCTGCATCCTGAGAGAAGAGAGCTTTGAGCGCAAAGGTACACCTCAGCAATACATTATATTGGAGTCTTTAATTTTCTAGATCGACAGTTGTTTTGATTCTCCTTTTTGTGCCACAGGATTAATAGACTACAATTTCCACTGTTTCCGGAAAGCCATTCATGAGGTGTTCGAGGTGGGAGTTTCCACCTCAAGGACCAGCAACCAGCCAGTTGGCACCCCTCTTATGAAAACTGTTGCCTTAAATGGAACCCCAAGGAGCACTGTGTAGAGAGAAGGTGATAAAGACAATGATGAAAAGTGTGGAGATGATGGATGAGGTAATAAAAGAGAAAGACTACAGGATGGGCCGCATTCTGAATATGCCGACCATCATTAATGCTCCTGGAAGCTTTATAAGCAAAAGAGTCACTAAAACAAACATGCTGCAGTGTGTGGGGCAGAAATGTAATGTGGGTAAGCTTGCAAAGTCACGCATGCATGGAAGGGAAGAGGCACAAAAGGAGGTGGAACACTTTTTTTGTGACTAAAAGGCATTAACAAACTGTTCCTCAAGAAAACATGATAAACAAAGTGCAAGTCACTGGGGAAAAAAGCACAGCAAGAAACCTCTCACCCTGTCAAGCTGAACCGCCTGACAACTTGGATGAATGCTGTATGATATGTTGCTGGTCACTTAACACAGTAGCCAAGTTTAAACTGGTTTACTCCTAAACACATGAATGTGGCAGACGTCTGTGAAAATTTTGCGGTGCACAACAATATTGAGTGTATACTTCTGAAGCCTTACGTAGAGTTGTCCTAATGCAAGCCCCTAATGCACATATGCACACTCGGTCACCCAAATGTTTTGTGTATGAAAGGGATTGAAATGTGGTTTAATGTGTCTCGACTGTGGGAGCAAATGTATGTGTGTGGTGGGTGGGTGTTGTGTATGCACACTGGCTTGGGGCCCAGAGATGTTGTGACGTCACACACAAGACTCTGAAGTATGAGGAGTTGTGCTGTTCCAACTGACCTCTGGGACACTGTGATTGCACTTACCTCAGAGGATGTCAGGGATCCTAACTAACAAAATTCAAACTGCTATTGCTGTACTGTTGCCCTTTAGTTACGTTACAGCATCTTTGGCGGATAGATCATGCAATCCTAGGACATTGTAGGATGAACCTTAATTACTTACATTCCGGTTCTGAGGTGCCAATGCAGTTTAGCTCACATTAAAACTCCATAATCTTTGCTTTCACTTTACCCAATCACCAATCAGCATGTTGTTTTTAATTCTGATGAAATCTGCTGTAAAATAAAGATATTAAAGATGGCTGAAGTGGCAGGACATTTGAATCAGTTAAACCCATTCCAAGCATGTCCGTAGAGATGCTTCATTTTGTCTTACAATCAGTTCAGTATAATCTAATTTTGTTTAACAGCAACTGAATTAACTTTAAAGAACACAAAACACATTTATCTTCAAGCTTGCTGGTGATTTCTTGTTTCTCAGACTACATAGGCTTATAGGATACACGTTATGCCTGTCTAGCATTTTGCCAAAGGTGTTATCATTTATGAGAAATAAAACACACACTGAAAACAGTATTCTTGTGCTATCATTGTCCACACAACTGAGATGGGGACATCTTATGATTATTATAACGCTTAGTTACTAAACTTGGAAGAGCAAAAATGAAATACACAATTGTTGAAAGTCTAAAAAATTTACACTGAAATCTAGCATTTTTGCTCAAATAACATGCTAAGATTATGGTTTATTCCTTAAATCTTTAAAATGTATGTCATGAGGTAAATGTGGCAGGTATGCCTTAATATTTTTAAATGTACTCGCCTGTTAATTTTCTCAAGTGTAACACTCGTATCGTCACGGTCCAATTTAATTTGCACAAAAGTTGTCCAAATAACACTTGTAAAACATGTAGACTATGATGGGTTCGTTGAACATTTTGAATTGTACGGTCTACATTTTTTACCGAAAACTAGTTTTGTTCATGTTCTTAAAGAGTCGAATCTTTAAGTTCATCAATCTAGTAGTTCACGCCTGCAGTTCACACAACTGTTTTAAACGATTCATTGACGAATCATTCAACAGACACCAAATCCAGTCTCGTCGGTCGCATTCTCTTCTAAGTGGATTATCGATAAGTAAGTTACTTAACAGTTGATATACTCGACGTTTTTCCTCAAAAAACTATAACATGGATTGAAAATATAGCACATTCGAGTAAATATTACCTCATTTTCTAGTGTCATTTTGACGGGTAAAATTAACCGATGACAAAACATAGACTATGAGCAGTATGATTAAATCACAGGGCAGTAACAGAGATGGCAAGTTGTGTGTTATGTTTTACATTTGTTTTATGTCAAATTTGTCCCGTTTCATTTGAAGTTCGGTTCGACGTTCCGTTTGTTGACAGTTGAGGGCGCCAGAGGACTGTCTGCAATTAAACGGCCATTAATGTTGTAAACAACACAAATGGCGTGGTGTGGACTATCCTTTTTATTCATAGGGCATTCTACCAGGAACGAACATTATCTGTTCCTAAAATAAAAACATAAATAGAGCGAATAAAATGCATCTCAAAAATATCTAAAATGGACTGATGGTTGATTTCTGTGAGTTGTTCTGTAAATGAATATGTCATTTATTTGGCTCTCAGATTTGTTTCTTTATTTAAAACGCTTTACAAATCTAACCCTGTTATTGTCGTTGTCCTCAACCCAATTGAACCCAGTAGTTTTGTTATTATGCTAAAAACTGTTATTTAGAAGAAGAAGAAAAAAAATAGCAAGTTTAAGTTGTTCTCATTCCCATCAATTAATTTAAAAACATGCAATTATAAATAAATTCTAAAAATAAATATTATTTTACAATTGTCCCCATGTTTCTGTCAGTCCTGTCACATTTGCATTAAATTAAACATAAAATGTGTGTATCGGAAGTGACATCATTTAATGGAGGAACAGCTGACAGTGATCAAGGAAGCTTTCTATCATTGAATTGTATAATTTTATGCTTTTTTTGTATGATTTTCCAGACAACAAGCTTAAGTCAGGCCCTGTCACATTTTTTATAAGTGAAAATGCACGTTTCTGGTTGAATGTCCCTTATGTATTATTCCTGTGCTGAGCTACTGCTCAAGCAGTTTAATCTTTTATACTTCAAAACAAAATGACTTAGCCTCATTAAACAACTGGTACTCTGCTTGGCGGCCAATTAATAATAATGCTAATAATTATACATTTTATTAGTTAAATATATTTTTTCCAAGTGTTGAAGCTTATTTCAGTTTTATGGGAACACTATTGGCTCAGACATTATTACTCGTGGAGTCTTGTTAAATACAAGCTTGAGTAACGCAGTTGTATCACATGAAGCCAATAAAAAGCAGATACGCCTCGCAGCTACTGTCAAGACTCATTATGAGACCTCCACGTCAATGCAATTTACTGGCAATAAAACACCGACAGCAGTTCTGTGCACTTCATTAAGCTTCTAATTTCTTGTAAAAATCCTTCAAATGGCTACTGCTCTGATGTGCTATAGAAATTTTGGTCAAAACAAGCAACTCGTCTTGCAACTTGTGAAAGAATAATTAAACAATTCTGGTCAATTAGGAGTCTGGTTTAGATTTAAAATTTTGTTATGAAGAAGATTATCCGTATAAATGGCTTCTGCAATATAGAAACAAGTTAAAAAAACAAGCATTCACAAGCCAATTATGCCTAATTACTTCAAATTTTATAGTTTCATCATATCAGCATTACACATTATCCTGTGGTACTGAATATAGGCAAAATATCTGTAATATAATTATGTATAATATTAATTAAGCTGTTCATTTCATATAATTATAATGTCTGGGATGGATCATTAAGTCAGTGTGTTTAACTTTTTTGAATTCATCTTTCAGACACATTTTTTTAAGGTCAATCAATTCACTAAAAAACTGAGCCAGATCAGTCTCAAAAATAATACATCTGAAAAATAAAATTCATACATGCACTGCACAATTCACATTTACAAAATCCAATTGGTAAATTCAAATCACAGTTCATAAATACAACACACAATTTGTGAAGTCACAAGTAAAAATCATAAATAGTTTCACCAGATGAACTGGATTTGTATATATTATGAATCCTATTTTGAATTTACAAACTGGATTTGTCTATTTCTAAATCGTGTTTTGTATTTACAAATCACGTTTTGAATGTATGAATTGGTTTTAAGTATTTTACTAATTGTTTAAAACTTACAAATGGGATTTTGTAAATGTTAATTATGCTGTGGATGTATGAATTGTATTTTGTAAATGTATTATTTTTGAGACTGATCTGACTCCATACTATAATATTTACATGAACAATGATTCATTACTTGGACATAACTTCTCACTATACAACTATATTTGTTTAACCCAGTTACAGCTTTTATTAATATTGTTGTATAATGTTACTTAACTTATTATTGCTACTGTAAAAACTACTTTGTAAATCACAACAGATTGATATGAGATGACTATCAAACTATCAGAATTGATAAACTGATAGGTTTCAGTGCTCTTTTATGCCAAGTAACAAACAGCTTTATATCAATAACAACTACAGTGACATGACAACTAGTTGTTGTAATATTTTTTGTAATATATTTTGAAAAGACTACAATAATCGGCAAAGGGAAATCTTCAGTCATAATACATTTTATTTTGCCATCATTTTAAGCATTTAAACAGTTTGTTCACCCAAAGAAAAAATGCTGTTTTGTACGGTTGAAGTCAGAATTATTGGCCCCCTTTGAATTTTTATTCTTTTTTAAAATAATTCCCAAATGATGTTTAACAGAGCAAGGACATTTTCACAGTATGTCTGATAATATTTTTTCTTCTTGCGGCGTGAATAAAAGCAGTTTTTAATTTTTAAAAATCATTTTAAGGTCAAAATGATTAGCACCTTTAAGCTAATTGTTTTTTCCCGATAGTCTACAGAACAAACCATCGTTATACAATAACTTGCCTAATTACCTTAACCTGCCTAGTTAACCTACTTAACCTAGTTAAGCCTTTAAATGTCACTTTAAGCTGTATAGAAGTGTCTTGAAAAATATCTAGTAAAATATTATTTACTGTCATCATGGCAAAGATAAAAGAAATCAGTTATTAGAAATGAGTTATTAAAACTATTATGTTTAAAAATGTGTTGAAAAAATCTTCTCTCTGTTAAACAGAAATTGGGGAAAAAATAAACAGACGGGCTGTTAATTCTGACTTCAACTGTATATATTCTCAAACCATCAATGCTTAAGCCCAAAGCCGTTCTTAAGGAAAACATTAATAAAGATGTTTAGTTTAAACAAGAGATGTCCAAACTATGGCCTGCGGGCCAAAGTTGGCCCATGGAAACCTTTGATTTGATGATTTGGCCCACCATCCCATCTGAGAAGAGAGGAAGAATGATGGGGATGGGTTAAAGATTGTCATTTCAAATCTAATGTAACCTTGTTTTATTGTTAAAAGCTAATTGAAATGAAATGTTTCAATTAAATGTTGCAAATGAATCAGATTTAGTTTATATGTACATACTGTCACATGATGGATAGAGGACCATGCAGAGTCTTTGGTGAGCAAATTAAAGTCAAGGCAGATTCTGCTGAACTAGTCTATTCAACATTGAACTCCGATGTTTTTATTGCAGTAAGTTATCTTTTTAAAAGTTACACTGCATTGGTTAATACAATTTAAAGTAATGTTTTTATTATTTATTTATTTTTAAATATTATGAAATAAATTAGGAAATTAACCATGGCAACTTTAATGTAATACAGTTTGGTATATTTATCTTTGGCCCACAGCTCATAATGGTATTTGGTTTTTGGTCCTTTATATGAAAAAGATTAGGTACCCCACCCCTGGTTTAAACTATGGTCTTATGGGAATGCCAAGTTGATTTTTACCAGCACTTTGAGTTGAAAAATGATATACAAGATAAACACTGATGTCTTATCAATTCAAAAGATCAGTCTGTGCACACAAATTAAATATATTAACAGCATTATTACCTTGAATACACAGCCTCTACAACTGGAAAGGCTCAGTGGTAAGCACTGTTGCCTTACAGCAAGAAGGTTGCTGGTTCGAGTCCCGGCTGGGTCAGTTGGCTTTTCTGTGTGGAGTTTGCATGTTCTCCCTGTGTTGGCGTGGGTTTTCTCCGGGTGCTTCGGTTTTCCCCACAGTCCAAAGACATGCGCTATAGGTGAATTGTATGGGTGTTTTCCAGTACTGGGTTGCAGCTGAAAGGGCATTCACTATGTAAAACACATGCTGGATAAGTTGGTGGTTTATTCCACTGTGGCGACCCCTGATGAAAAAGGACTAAGCCGAAGGAAAATGAATGAATGATTGAACTATCCCTTAGGCTTTCCCCTAAAACTTTTTCTTTTAACCTAGGCTTTTTTGTCAAATAGATTTGCTTGGTAGTGCTGATTTAATCCACTAGATGTCGCCAATGTCTGTGAATTAGACCTGAATACTCTCTTTTTTCATTATGCCTAGTTATTGTTTGTCTTGTCTCTCTCTCTCACCCTTTCAGCGGCGACCAACATGCTAATGAAATGTTAACATCAGACACTTGTACAATGAGGGAGAAACCAGCATGATGTACAACTGTAATTTGGCTGAATAGCAGCAGCCGAAATTGCTTTGCTTTATCAAAACTGACGTGACTGCACACCCCACCTCCACCCCCCCTTCTCTCAAACATTAATGACCAAACTTGGCTAATAATTGGGAACGCTTATCGCTCCACACCTCTTGCACCAGCTGTAATGTTGACACCGTTATGCTACAGTGCTAACACCAAAGCGACTGTAACTTTTCTGATGGCTGGTTATGCTAAGTTTAGAAAGTGCCACACTGGAGTGGAAACTGATAGACATTTGTCAGCTGCGCATTTGCTCTTATCTCATGTCACCCAAGGAGATGAAACGACGCTCTGTTCCTCCCAAACAAAGCGATGTGACTTGAGGAAAGCGCTCCGGTTGCCATTTCGCCAGGTGCTGGTTATTTTTTACATCAAGACAACGCTGTCTGGCAGCTCCGCGATCCAAGCGAGGTGTCCTGTGAGGAGAGATCTGTCTTACAGGAGCAGCGCTCTGATTGTGAATTAGGGACCTGATCCGCTGGCCTGTCCTACTCTGGTATGGATCAGAGGGAAGCAGTAGTCATACCTCAGCACTGTCAGGGCCCTCTTTTATTAGAGCGCTGCTTTGCCAACAAAATCCAACACCAGACAGCCTCTAGTCATGACAGTAGGAATTGGGGGGGAGGGAAAAAAGGGGAAGTAAGGAGCGAGACAGGAGCGCCGGTCGGATCCTGTATTTTTTTTTTGTGTTGGGCCATCAGAGCGTGTCGAGCTGGGGCAGTCAGCCAGCAGCCGGCTAATGGGCAGCGCTGGGTCGACTGTGACTAAAGGAACAGCGACAGATGCCATTATCTCAGCCTCGTGCAGATACAGCGTCCCGGACATCTCAGCCCAGTGCCGAGGTTGCATGTGAGTGCTTGTTTAAACTTAATGGAACACGATGGATCGGGTAATCGGATGGTTCTTCTTTGCACTGTCCGAAGCGGTGCACACACATACACACATGAGACATGTCGCTCAACTTACCCATTCCTCATTGCCTATTCACAGGCATCATGAAAAACATATTGCTGGCCTTCCACCCTCATCAAGCTCGGGTTTAAAACATGTTCTTCTCGCATGGCCAGGGACGTTCTGGCGGTGGGGCGAGAGAGCGTGCGACCCAGGCTGCGAGAAGGAGTCATTAGGCAACATTTTTTGGGGGTATAACAAATGTGATCCGTGCTCGCTTTGGTGCAGTGATGTGGGACAGCTATATGGGTGTTGACAGTGGATTGGCACCCATCAAGTCATTTGCTGGAGTCTCCAGTCAGACGTGAAGCTGCCGAGACTAACCAGAGAGGGGAAGAACAGGCATATGCATTTGAATGCCGTTCCTCTTTCCCTTTTTCTTCCTCTACTTCCACTTCCTCCACAGGCAGTGGCAGATGAAGTGACCAGGCTGTCTTGCTGCCACTTCGACCGACTGTCTTTCTTCTTTCTTCTGGGTCTTTTGGTGTCTTGCAGGTTTATCCTGACACTGCTGGACTAATCAAAGACTCCTGAAGCCTCTCGTCCTTCAGTCCTTCACCCTAGAGTCCCCTTTCTCTCTCCTGTCCTCCATTCAGTGTCTTGTCAGCTCAGAACTACCTGCACTAGTGGGGTGGCAGTCCTTACCGATACGCTATTGATGATGGTGACAGATCTTGGACATCCAAACCGACAAGATGATCGCTAAGATCTTGCATTCTCCTACATCTTTTGCAGCTACAATGATAGGTGGTCCAACTCCTACACATTCTTTCACAACTGTTGAGATCAACGGGTCAAGGTTTTGGCTGGCTAGCATGATCCATTGGAAAAAAAGTGTATTTTTTTTTTCATTGGCAGCCATTTAGGATTTAGGTTGCAAGCAAGACGTATATTGCTTAGCTTTTATTACTATAGTAGATCCTTTGTAAATGCTCAATTTTATCCAAAATCGCAATGCCATATTTTATACTGCATTTATTGCACAGTTCATTTACTTCCAAATGTATGTGTACCATTTGAGGTCAGTATGATTTAAAAATCTTTAAAAGAAAATGGGTGTTTGCAAGAATGCATGAAATGATAAAAAAAAAAAAGATATTTAAAGAGCCCCGATTATGGGATCCAGCTGAGGTTTAAATCTGAAAGTGCACTTTAAAACTATTGATTTTTTAACGAAATAGTCAATAACTAATAAATCGTGTTGGGTTCGGATATTTTTCTTGATTGCGTTGATGTCAATACGGTACATCACCAAATATGTAGTGTCGTATCTGGTAAAACGTGAACGCGCCTTTCCCTTTAGACACTAGCAGAGTGCGGGGGATCACGGGACTGATCATGACATGAATATGACGATCACTGACAGATGGAGATTCGGCTGTGGGAAATAAAGGGTTAACGTTTATTTTTACAACAATACTACAGTATAGCCAACCTACTGCTGTGATTGTTCCTGTAATTTTTCTGATTTTTGATACAATAACCTACACTGCAGCGCGGGATTTGTCGATCGTTTGCTATTAAAGGAAGAAGCAGTAGGGACTATTATGTATGGGACTTTGTCGGACTTTGACAGAGACTGACAGAGTAACTGCTGCAGTTCATATGGACTAGTTTCTTCTTCCTCCAGATCATAACATGTAAGTGTGATTAAAATTGTTGCCTCGTTTTCTGTAGTTTGCAAAATATGTATTTAATAGTGTGTTGTAACTCCGCGCAGCTTGTTATCACTTATCTATTATAGATCTTGTGCTTGTACTGTATATCTCAGGTTAAACCTTCAGGGGGCTATTCACATATTGTGTCCAAAACCACTTTGAAAATGTGTTTCTGAACTCGTGATCCTCTGCAGTTTATCTTTGATTTGACCAACATCACCTGTTCTTCACACTTGCGCCACGGCCAATTTTCAAAATAGTTCAACTTTTGCCACTGTGTGGATTAATACTGAATTTCTCTCTGTCTTGTGACAGAACCCAGTCAACCAACCACAACAGACTGGGTCATCGGACCAATCACAGCAGATTAGTCTCATGCAAAGGAGGGATTGGGAACAAATAAATTGCTGAACAAATCATATGGGAGTCATTGGGATAATTAGGTAAAAATAAATGCATATTACAAGAACATGAAGGTGTTTTTTACCCTTGCATGCATATCAGCCTGTTGTTGGCGACCCCCAAAACCAAAATATAACCTTTTATAATGCATAATAGGGGCTCTTTAACTTAACCAAATATTTTATACTGTATATTAGGGGAGAAAAAAGCATATTCTTGTGATGAAAATCAGTTCACAGGCTTTTAAAAAATGTACATGTGAATAGCAATATGCTGATAGCTAACTCCCACCCACCCCCAAATTTGCATATCTATATTTAAGTACTTCATTTAAGTCGTATGTCAATTTAAAAAGAAAATCAATAAAAACCAAAGAGTATTACAACATTTCAGTAGGAAAGCTTACAGCTCATATATTGCTTTCTCGAGATGCAACATTTTGATTGTACTACTTCTACTGCACAAGATAAGAACACATTCTTACAGTTTTCTGCTTCAAGAAAACGTCTGAATTTGCAGTGTGTTTCCTCCTCCCTTAAAGCAAAATGTTTGCTCTGTCTGGATGTGCTTAAATCCACAGTAAGGATGCTTTTCTGTCACATATCACACGTGTGCACTGTAATAAAATGACAGAAAGCAGGCTAATGCGTTTACATGCTGGGCGAAATCGCTGTAAGGGGCAACATCTAGCTGCGACGATACGTTTGTGTTTGAGCCATTTATAACCTTACTCTGATAAAAGAAAACAGGTCAACGACTTTACATGACATGCATTGCTTGCTCATTAAGCATAATCAGGTTAAACATGCATGTAACAGTATTCATAGATCACCTATGAAGTTGGGAAAGGACTGATCTTTAATTCTCATCTGAGATTTTCACACATTTGCAATAAAAACATTGATTAATAAATGAAAATGCTTGCAGCCTCTTGGAGATATAGGCAGAGATTGTGGGCAGTATTTTACTGCAGTGTAAGAGTTGAGGACAGACACTAGTGTGGTAATAAATCCCACTGAAACCACATCTCAGACAGTAACACCTCTCAGACGGTCAGGAAGGGCATGGTCACTGCCAGAGCACTCAGCTGATTCCCTAAGAAATGTGGCCTACTCGAGCAGCTTCAAATGGCAATGCACAATGTCCATTCCCAGTTCTGTTTTTTTTCAATGGATACAATAACAGTATTGTAATGTACATAAAAGCAATTAATCAATACGAAGTTTAATTCAATAGAAAGTTTATTTCTTTCGGAACTTTGTGTTGATTTATTTTTCAGAAATATTGTAAACTGCATAATTCAGAATGTTAAAGAATTTTAGATGCGGCTAGACCATGCATGTAAAACAGGGTTTGTTGATATAATCTCAACAAAAATCCTTTAGTTTGAGAACAGCAATCATGATTAACGATGAATGGAGGGAATAAACAATAATGTTTCCCATAATAACCAAGTCAATTAAACTCACTTTAATCAATGTAGTGAACTTTGGACCAGTAATTTAACCTCATAACATGCTCCGTAATGATTTTCTTCTGCTTATGGGAGTTTTGGTCACTACAAGGTGGACTTTTAGTTCAAATTATCTTAAAAAGACAAGAAACTGTATGCTGAGACACTAGATTATAGTACTCGAATGAGTTAATGACATTGTAAAGATATAAAACTCTAGAAATCTCATATTTGAAATGATCAGGTTCTCTGTGGCTGAAAAAGCCTCCTTTTGACCTTCATCTGAACAACCTGCGGTCAGAGGGGTTTTATTTACTTTAGAGTACCTCACAATCTTTCAAAGTTAGTGAAAACTGGACAATTAAGCTGCCAGTTAAAGGGCACCTGTTATGCCTCTTTTACAAGATGTATAAATAGTAATGTCGTTAGAGTGTGTACGTGAAGTTTCAGCTCAAAATACCACACACATAATTTTTAATAACTATTTGACTATAGCTTCTTTTAGGCTTTGATCCTAATGGTGCTATTTTGAAGACTGTCACTGTAAATTCAAATAATAAAATAATTCAAAAAACATTTTTTTAAAGGGGGCGGAACTATAAAGGCATGTGCATCAGCATAGTGGCAGATTCAAACAGGACTAACGTTATCTCTGTGAAACACTTTTATGTCAAAAGAAGTGACTCAGAATAAGGCAGTCTATGGAGGCTACAGTGTTCATTTGTACCTTCTAAAACTTCATATTTTTTTAATGCTTCTTAGTTGCTAACATTATCTGCAGCAGGTGAAAAATCCAATGGCAGCTAAATGCTTCTCACTCAGGGCTGTTTCTGTTAATGAGGAAAAGATTGTCATCAATGGGTGGGGCTTTCCCCCTCTAATGACATGTACAAAGGGAGAATGTCAATCAAAGTGTTTCTGCAGACTGTTTTTATCAGGTACGATTATTAAAAATATTATTTATTTTTATTATTACAGGCTGGCTATATTCACTCATTGTTGCCACACAACTATGTTTAACCCCCTTATAAAAGAGATTTTTGCACAATAGGTCCCCCTTAATTAGGGGTTGTCAGATTATTTTGTAATTTACCACCATGTGCAGGTTAACACTAATAACTGGGATGGCTCAACTTGAATCTTTTTTTTTTTTTTTAAGATTTATTTTTGGCCTTTATTAGATAGGACAGTATAGAGACAGGAAGCAAAGTCGGAGAGAGAGAGGGGAGTAGGGTAGGGAAATGTCCTCAAGCCGGGATTCAAACTCGGGACGCCCTGATGTGCTACTGCACCATATGTCAGCGCGCTAACCACTTGGCTATTGCGCCGACTCAACTTGAATCTTTTTCAGATATTTAAGATGTTCATGCTGTGCTTTAGAATATATGTAACTCATAAAATAGGATTTAAAATGCTTACTCTTGTTAGAATAATTTAAATTGGACCAAGCAGTGACCTCAACATTTAGGATGATTTTTTTTATGTTCACCATATTTTGCTGCCGGGGGGTTTACAAACTCATATTAAAATTGGACTGGAGGGCTGGAAATGAAAACCACAGCTCAACAAGTCAAATATGCTAACCGCTGCAAATGACGGAGACATTGCTACTGTACTCTTACTGTACCGCATGTGCCTCTCCTGGTCCAGTGAATCCATCAGCAGAATTTTATACATCAGCCCAAAGGTTATAATTGAGCAGCCAGTTGTGCAAGTGCATGTCAGATCTCTGGAAAACATACCGTTTTCATTGATGCTCTTTCTGCTGGATTTAAAAGTGATGACTCCCAGGTTTTTTTTTTTTTTTGTACGTGATGGTGTTTGCTGCAACTGTCAGGCTTAAGACCTTCGCTGGATGACGGATAGAGAGTGTGAACGACTGTGGAGCAAGAGAAGTGACAGTTGGAGACCTGCTGCTGTGGGCACAGTGTGCGTTTGAGAGTGCTTACATAGCAGTGAAGCTGCAAACTAAGCAAGAGCAAAGGACGGAGAGAATTACAGCAAAGACTGACTGCACAAATGAAATATACATCATGGAGAACAAGAGACCTAAACAAGATATGCTGTGAGCTGGGCCTAAAATTAAGACTCTGCAAGTACAAAATGCTAGTATAGTCTGTGAATGTTTATTGTCAGTTGGATGGTAACTTTTTGGTAATTTTGTAATTAGACATATGTATTCTTATGCGCAGCATTGTGAATTAAAAAATCCTGACGTTAATAATGTGTTAAGTGGCTCGGTTTTCTTAAAACTCTACCCCATGACCTTTAACTCTGGAAGGGCTTTAAGTCTGAGTCACTTATAACATGTGCTGCATCTGAAAATGCACACTTCCTTGCTATATGTACTGGTGAAAATGAACTAGATGACTTATTTTGTCTGTTGAGTTATGGACTTTTTTTTGCTATCCATGAGTCAGGGTAAGGAAATGATCAAAGGATGTTCCAAATTTGGTTATTTTGTCCCAGACTAGAGCTGTTTTAAAGTTGGAATGAAACTTTGAAAGTTTGAATGAAGAGACTAGAATGATGTTTAGATTGTTCATTTTTCTGCTCTCATGACGTATATTTGATTGAAATGGTTTCTGAAATGAGAAAAAATGTAGGGCGCTGCATGATTTTGTTCTTTGGGAATCAATAGAATCATTGGAAGATAACCGTTGCTAACAAAATGCAGGAAGATTTAAATGATAATTTGCACTCAATTGTTGAGGATTACTCTCCAACGCATTCACCATGGCAAGCTCCCTGTTGTGAAGGTTTTCAGATGCCTGATGATGATGAGACCTAGGGCTGCACAATATATCGTTTCAGCATCGATATCGCAATGCGTGAGTCTGCAATAGTCATATCGCATGCATTTGCCATGTAGTCTGGATTATAGTTGACAAGACATTTTAGTTACAACATAGTGGAGTCATTTCAAATTTTAACTTTTGAGGGAAAGTTTATTATTTGCATGTGTTTTTAAGGCCTGACTGTAAGAATTTGAAGCAAACTTGAGCCATTTGGGCACAATAAATTAAACGTTTGTAGCTTAAAGATTTATTGAACATTATATAATTACATAATTAAAATGATACAGTGTTAATACTATTATTATTGTTGTTATTAAGCTTGTCATTTTTTATATTTGATATTTTATGCAGATACGCTCCCTTACAGAATCATCCCAATTGATCTAAAATTATGAATTTTTTACAAGCGATTCAAGTCATCTGCTGAAATTTCATTTATATCACAGTATATATGGCAGTGAATGAACATATTGCAATGTCAGTTTTTTTCTAATAAGCAGCTCTAATGAGAACTACATTTTACAGATGGAATCGTATCATAATCATTCAAACCACTGCCTCCTATGAAGGCAGGCCAAAACCAAGACACACCCTGCTAACCCCGCCCTAAAGGGATTTTATGAGACCAGAAGTGTATAAAAAATTATTTCGAGGCAGGAGGGAAGGTATGGTATTCGATAAACGATTGTCAGGGTGAATTAATTTTAACATAATGAAGTGCACTTAACATTGTTTATAACAAAACGTACATTTTGATATCATCGCAACTTTAACTAAGAGTAAAATATGAATTGATAATATGAATAGATATTAGATCATTACGAGTGAATAGATAATTATGAGTGAGACTGCAATGCTATTTTTGTGCCTGATCTATAAAATGCCCCCAGCATGAGGTCAAAGGAGGGGAAATAGGAAGAGCAGTAAGTCGACTGCAAGTGATACTGGTTGGTCATGTGATGATCTAAAGTTTTTTTATACTACACATACATGAACTTCTTACTTGGAATGCTCCAATCGATCGGCTGAAGATCGATTCAGTGTTTTGAGCTGCTGTTATGTGAGCGGAGCAGTTACCTCTAACTAGTGTTCAACCGAATTACTTCTCATTGAGCTGCTGTGAGGCTGTCTGAAGCTGTGGTCAGTATTTGGAGATAAGCATAATATTTGAATGACCTTGCATGTATTTAGGCCTTTTTACATATAAGAACTAAAAGTTCTGTGTTTTTGACAATATTGCAAGTTCACTAAAACCAGGCTGGTAATATTAGATAAATAAAAAAACTTAAAAATGATATTTGTAGCATTAATATTTAATAATATAACTTCTTGTAATTTATTTATTGCAATAAACAGTGGTTTATAGGCCCATGTCTTTTAAGTAAAGAAGTAATGGAAAATTAACCCAACCTTTTTTGATTGAGATAAATTCTTTTTTCATCATTTGCAATGTTTCCAAATTGCATTGTTTGTCATTTTTGTTACCAATTTGTTTATCTGTTTTATCTATTGTTTTCTGTAAAGCTGCTGCTGGCCATGACATATTCTTGCCTAAATGGTTATAAGAGATGCGTTTAAGGGATTATATGCAACATCCTTTATTTTTCTCTTAGGTAAAGGGAGATCTCCAATGAAGTTTCATATTTAAAGGGAAAATGTGCTTTATGCATTGTAAAGCATTAGAATCGGTACTCGATATCGGCTGATCACCATGACAAGGAATTGGTACTTGTATCGGCTACAAAAATCTTGATCAGAAAATCCCTAGTTCTTACAGTAAAAAAAAATAAAGAAAAACAATAAAATGTTCATCACTGGCTATTGCTCATTAAGTCATCTACCATTTTTTGGTTGATTTTCCTCCTAAATGTCTGTAAAAGTTTTCTTAGGTCACCAGGGTTGACAGGTTTGGCAAAATGTTAGATTCAGGCCCTGGCTGTGAGCGTAAATGTATATAAGACAAAAGCAGGATGGATGCAGCCGGCTTCACATAGAGACATTTTGGCTCAAACTGTAAATGCAGTTTCTGCTAGACAGTTTTGTTTTAATGTTGCTTTATGCTGTTTCTTGATTGCACACACTTTCTTCCTTTTTCTCTGCAAGTCAAGAGTCGTGCCGCCCTTTCGTTATTTGAGCTTTGGATCTTTACCAGTAGATTCCCTCACTCTGATTCTCATTTAAATCTTCACCATTGTCCAAGAAACATGAACTGAAAAAAATATCAAACACAAAAGAGCCATTATTCGCTTTGGGTGAAGGTGATGTCTCAAGGATGCTGAATAAACTTGCTGGTTTATTGTTTTTTTTTCTTCTTTTTCTTGGATTAACCTTTGATGTCAAGCAAAGTTGTGACCTTGTCTTTCAAAGTTTCCAGGTTTTGGAGCCTTTCCGCTGTTTTCTCTTGTCAAGGGCAATCACAGCATTGTGCCAACACCTGTGGTGATAGGGCGGTTTTACTGTGTGAAAACATTTTGTACTAAGAGCAAATCAGACAGGACAAGCACCCCTGGCTATTAGCTTTTAATCCTATGGCCTCGTTTCTCACTCCCTCGCTCTCCCTTCTCTTTGGATCTCTTTTATTCTGTAGAGTTAGGCTGTACTATTTTTGAAATGAATTGATATTCAAAGTTTTTCTTCAGTTCTTTCGCAGTCACTTTTGTTCTTTGTGTTGGAAAGTTGGAAAGTTCCCCTTAGGTAATGAACAAAGATCACATTTCGCCATAAATATTATTCCCATTGATGGCAGAAATGTGAAAGAATTAAGCATTAAACTGTATATTAAAAAGACATTTTGCATGTAGCTTGGAAGTTAAGTTAAAACTAGAAATGGCGTTTTTGTAAAATGTAATTTTTACATCTATGCTATGTTTAAGTACATTTTAAAACTTTAGTACATTAAATTATATAATATATTTTTTATGGATGCTCCGATCAGATTTTTGCAGCCGATACCAAGTACCGATATTTTTTCATGGTGATCGGCCGATAACGATTCTGATGCTTCAAGCTTTGTAATGCATTAAGCACATTTTCCCTCTAACTATGATGCTTAAGTGGAGATCTCTCCTTACCCAAGAGAAGAGTCTCTTTTAACCATTTAGATGTGAATATGTCATTGCCAGAGGCAGCTTTACAGAACATAATAGATAGCACAGATAAAAAAAAATGGTAAGAAAATGTACTAACAATTCAATTTGAAAACACGGCAAATGATGAAAGAAGAATTCAATCTCATCTCAATCAAAAAAAAGATTGGAACACATATTTGATGCTTAAGAAGTTAAAAGGCACACCTATAAATCCATTACTTACTTACTAAAAGGAAATAGTTCTATAAGCTACTGTTTATTGCAATAAGTAAATTACAAGAAGTTATATTAATAAATATTCATGTTAAAAATAATTTTTACGTTTTTTTTTATTTATCTAATATTTCCAGCCAGGTTTGCAATGTTGTCAAAAACACAAAACCTTCAGTTCTTATATGTAAAAAGGCCTAAATAAATGCAGTTGCTGTTGTATGTATAACCCAGTTACACACATGCATCTTCCTCTGCTTGTAAACGCATAAACAAACATTTGGGATCGGTTCATGGACAGGCCAGATGAGAAAGTACCGATCGAGTCATTAAATGTGATTATCGGCCGATACAAATCTCCGGCCAATCGATCAGAGCATCTCTAATATTTTTTATTAAAGTATTACAGCAGTTACAATTGTTTATTAAAAATAATTAAATTACAGTTACAAAACATGTACAGGATAACAGTGTGTATAGCTCTTAAAAAAATCTAGACAGATATATGAGGCAGCAGTTTTAATCACTGATAATAATAATAACTAATAATACTCAATATTACAGTCTATACTGCATTTTTTTGATCAAATAAATGTAACCTTGGTGTGTAGAAGAAACATTCAGAATAATTCAGAATAATTGACACATCTTAAAGTTCATTCATTTTCCTTCAGCCTAGTCTCTTTTATATCATTGGTCGCCACAGCGGAATTAACCACCAACTATTCCAGCAAATGTTTTATGGAGCAGATGCCCTTCCAGCCGCCATCCAGTACTGGGAAACACCCATACACACTCTCATTCAATTAACCAATAGCGCATATCTTTGGACTGTGGGAATTCGGAGTATGCGGAGGAAACCCTCAATGAACACGGTGGGCGCATGCAAACTCGACACAGAAATGCCAAATGGCCCAGCCGGGACTTAAACTAGTGACCTTCTTGCAGTGAGGCGACAGTGCAAGCCACTAAGCCACCGTGCTGCCTAAATCTTAACATTTCTAAGCTTTAATATACTTTGTTGTGACTGTAAAGGTGGGATGTTCCAAATGATGAAGTCATTTCCTTGTCAATTTTACATCTATTACTCAATCTTAGTCTGAAACCAAATGGGCCATGAAGAGTCTTCAAATCTTTGCTAGAAACTCACAAGGCGTTCATAAGCACATTCCACTCTTTTCCTCTCACGAATGCATCTTCAATATAAAGATTGGCATGATTTTCTTTCCACAAGTAGCTGTAATTGGTGTGCAATTTACTTTTTTTGCTTCCTTTAGCAATTACATCCATTACTCTTCAAGTCACAATGTCACAAACATGTGGAACACAAAATAATATTCATTATTTATTATTATACTGGATGCGATGGGCTTTTAAGTCTGTCTGGAACATGATGTGTACACTTTAAAAACTGTGTTCTGGCATCCTGCATCCGCTATTTCTTTATGTATTAGCCTATATCAGATATAGTTATCCATGTTCTCAAATCTGTCAGAGGGAATATTTTCTTCAGATGTGGTTTTTGAACATGAAAGGCAACATATTTAAGCAAGATCACAGCATTTACTGTAGACTATTTGATGTGTTCTTATATGCCAGACAGTTAAAGGCTGTTTCTGATTCTTTTTTTCGCACCTGACAGCTGTTTTTGAAGAACGCTAAGTTGCTTGTTTTGCGGTGATGTGTAATTTGTCGACTGAGGTGCTTCTCGGAGACTGTGAGCGGTTGATGTCAGGAAAGATCATGTTTTCATAACTCACAGACTCAAAGAATGAACTGAGGGTGTGTTGAATTTTTCTGATGATTGCTTCATCTCTGTGTTTTGAAACAACCTTTCTCTTCAGGGTTGAGAGTGGAGGAACATAAAAAAAAAGATGCAGAGCAGAGTGAATGGATGGAGGTGCACAGTGAAAGACAAAGAGAATCACATTTAAGGTATGTAAGCACCTCATTGATTGTGGGCTCCTATGATCCCCCTCATCCTAGAACAGGGCTTGCAAAATCCGGTAGCCTGACATCCCGGGGCTATTGTTTTTTCAGTAGGGCTACCAAAATCTACACACTGCCCAGCAGGAAGAAAAATGTATTTCAATACCTATGCAGTAACTCACAAAGTGGATAATTATTTATGTGCTGTGCTGCTGATACGGCAGCAATAAATCCACTTGTTGATAATAAAAGAGAAAAGCCACAACATTATCAACTACCTCCCAAATATGGCAGTGTTTCTGTCAGTTTAATCGTTTGTTCTGTACTGAAATGCATGGCACTGAAGCACACAAACACTCGTCACTCACTCAGAGATCGCACCAACATAAGATTTAGATACAGCAATAGCCTGAGCTAAGTGTAAAATGTAATAATCATATTTCATATGTTAACATGAGTCTATCAGCAGCATAAACAGAACACCCTGGTTCATACCATGACTTCAACAAAGTATATAAAATATTACATTTATTCAGGGACAATTAAAAAATTAATTAACATTAATATCTTACCTCAGAATTGTACGAGCTGTATAGTTTAATAGGATATGTCTTTCACTGGGTTCATAAAAAAGCTGTTTCACATCATGTTAGGCCTGTCTAAGCTATGCAAAATTAAAATAGACAGTTGAATTCCCCTCAAAAAAATTTTTTCCCTTTTAAATATTTCCCAAATGATGTTTAACAGAGCAAGGAAATGTTCACAGTATGTCTGATAATATTTTTTTCTTCTGTTATAAGACTTGTTTGTTTTATTTTAGCTAGAATAAAAGCAGTTTTTTATTTTTAAATAGCCATAAGGTCAAAATTATTAGCCCCTTTAAGCTCTGTTTGTTTTTGATAGTCTACAGAACAAACCATCGTTACACTTGCAATCGTAATAACGTAATAACTTGCCTAATTCACCTAACTTGGCTAGTTAACCTAATTAATCTAGTTAAGCCTTTAACTCACTTTAAGCTGTATAGAAGTGTCTTAAAAGTCTAGTCAAATATTATTTACTGTCATCATGGCAAAGATAAAATAAATCAGTTATTAGAAATTAATTATTAAAACTATTATGTTTAGAAATGTGTTTAAAATTTTTATTTAAATTTTTTGCAATGTTTAATTTAATTTTTACAAATTTAATTGAATTTTTTTACATTTTAGTTGATCTCTCTGTTAAACAGTAATTGGGGAAAAAAAGCGGTGGGGCTAATAGTTCAGGAGGCTAATAATTCTGACTTCAACTGTATATCTTTATGTTATATTGAAATCGAGATATGTTGGTTAGTCATTCAGACTAATGAAAAAACGTTCCTTTTAGTTACTTAAGTACACGTGTCTCATGCAGATCAGACTTGCTTAAGAAAGATAGAATACAGGTTATAAGTTAATAAGGATAAGTTAATAGTGTCTGTCTACCTTTCGCGGTTATTCAGGATCGATAAACAACTGGCAGTCAGCTTGGAAAAGAAAATGTCCGTTTTTTTTTTTTTTTACTTACTCTTAAAAAAATGTATAAAAAAAATAAATAAATAATATATTTTCTATTTGGGCTACTTAAATTTATATTCGGGCTACCAAAAACTGAAGAGTGCCCGTCCGAAAAGCAACCAGGAATTTAGAAATGTTGCAAGCCCTGCAGAAGAATTAATTATAATTAGAAAACTAATTAAAAGTTAAAATGATTTAAAGAGTTTTTAAAATGCTTAAGAAGACAGGCCAGGGTATATGTCAAAAATTCTCTTATTTAAAAAAAGCACATTTTGAGAAAATGTAGTGAATATGACATCTTGAGGTTTGTAGTTGAACAGGATTGTGTGTTAATGAAGTTTTGATTTTAATTCCTTCATTTATTCACCATGTTTACTTTTAAACTGCTGGATAGTGTCTGCCTAACTAAGTCCAAATCTTTCACTCCCTCCTGTACTGTAAAAATGACCATGGTTTCAATGGTAAAACACTGAAAATGCTAAGTCTGTAAGCTGGTTAACAGTAAGTTTACTTCATATGTTTAGTCAATAACTGTAAATTGACATTCCCGGTATTCCCTGCATGACACTTAACTTTTTATGGGTTTTTTATTTACATTTTTCTTTGGTTGTTTTAAGTTTTTATTTTCCTCATTAGTTATGTACATCAGAGTTATCATCGAATTTTTGATAAATAATGTTTATTGCATTACTTTAATTTTATTTGTGTTACCATGAATATGTTTAGGAGCCTTCATTAGATCGCCTTCATTGGTATGATTTTACGTGTGAGAAAAGTTGTTTGAGATGAGGCTTGGTTTGTGAGATGACTTTCTTATCCCTATCTTCTTACGGATATGTTTTTATCTGTGTAACAAAGTTACCTTGTGCAGGTGTTAGTACTTCAAAATACTCCTGTACAACACAAACCTAATAAAATAGGGTAGTTTAGCATAAAAACATGATGTTTCTTTTAGTTTCTAATATATATATATATATATATATATATATATATATATATATATATATATATATATATATATATATATATATATATATATATATATATATATATATTGTATTTTACCGTAATTTTATTCATTCAGTCATTTTCCTTCGGCTTAGTCTCTTTATGCAGGGGTCGCCACAGCAGAAATGCCAGCTGGCCCCAAGAGTCTCGAACCAGCAACTTTTTACAACAGTGCTAACCGCTGAGCCACCATGTCGCCCCTGTAATTTTAGATATTTTTAAATTACAGTGTGTCAAATCCAGCTTAATACCACTTTCCTAATTACACGAGGTGTACTTTAATTGTGCCAGATGCTCATCCACCTTTCCTCTCCTCTCTTCAAGTGATGGAGTTACAGGACAGTGAATCAGGCGAGGTGTGGGTTGAGGAGGTGCAATATATAGGACGAAGGTCAAAGGGTGCAAAGGGTTTAGCAGGGGGTGTAAGGTAAAATACAATTAAAACCAAGCAGGGAGTCAAGGGGAGTGACCCAGGTGAGAGCACCGTGTGTGTGTGACACATAATGAAAGGTTGAACCCTCCGTCGCGGAGATGGCATACCAAATCAACTCACCCTGGGAGAGAGAAGCACCGCAAGAGAGGGAGACCGAGAGGAGGGGGACCCGGAGAGCGAGCTTGCCACGGGGCTGAGTGACAGAAATTAATAATTAGTGACAATGATTGACAGCGCACTCTCCATCTGCGGCCCGCCGCTGCCTCCGAGCGCTTGCCTCCGCCGGCGACCGCGGGCACAATGAGCTCCAGCGGGATTCTGAGAGACGCCGGTGATTGACAACTGCCTCCTGGAGAGACGGGGACAGCCAGTGTGTGGAGGGCTGAGGAGGAGGAGGGGACGCTCAGGAGGAGGAGAGGAGGCGTTTTGGTCAGGATGAAAAACGAGAAAGCTTTCCCTCAGTGCCAGTCCGTGCGACTCGACCCACCCTCCGCGCGACTCCTCAACGCGACGGACGCGACGCGACGCAGCCGTTATGCAAAACACTCGCGCGCTCTCCGGGGAGGAAGAGAGGAGCGCGGGAAGAAAGAAGCGCTCAAACAGAGACAAGAGAAGAGTTTGTGTGAAAGGGAAGGGTCAGGGAAAATTAGCCAGCTGTCTGATGTGTCTCCTCTTGTCTCTCAGACGGGCTCATTATTGTGCAATTATTTAGCTTTCGTCGTATCGGTAATTTCAGTAATTGTACAAAGCGAAGGGGACTTAAACAAGCTTTCATTAAAAAGACATTATACAGTTTCATATTTATATTGATACAACACCAGCACTTAATATTCTGTTCTATTGTAAATCTGTTTGTTATTTGTTCTTAGTTTTAAAAGCTAGCATAAAATAAAGTAAATAAGACCTGTGATTATAGTCCTAGGCAGTTTTCTTATGAAGTGATGAGAGAACTTACATTGTTCCCTATTGTGTTTTTGTTTCAGATCGTAATTAACTAATTAACTGCAAACTGTTTTTAAATGCAGTAAAATGCTCTGTCTGAATGCGAATGTTAAATGTGGTGTACCTCAATAAAGTTTTTGCAAATGTCATACCATTTTAATTTTGCAGAAAGAACCAAAACGTAACAAAAGTGCTATACTTTAAATCAGTATTTTCAACACAGTATAGGGTTGTAGTGAGACCATTAATTCATGTCCCGATATACCAGCTGAAGTAGCGATCAGTGGTGGTTCTAGTTTAAATGGCACCCTGGGCGAACCACCCCATACCCCTCCCCCCGCCCCTCTTTATATTGTATTTATTAAAAAAAAAACTATTGATTTATATTTATTAAAATAAATACAAATATTATAAATATTATTATACAAATATTATTCTAAATAAATAACAGAAATCAATCCTAAATATTACCAATGTAGGTACCAATGTAAAGTTTATCAA
>NC_079450.1:23140229-23235229 GCF_903798145.1 Danio aesculapii | reverse complement strand
CAGAGTGGATGGCAACATCTACAGCCTGAGGTATCAAGACATTTGTGTTGCCCATTACATTACAAACCACAGTAGAGGGCAAATTTTTCAGCAGGATAGTGCACATCATCATACTTCAGCCTCCACATCAAAGTTCCTGAAAGCAAAGAAGGTCAAGGTGCTTCAGGATTGGCCAGCCCAGTGACCAGACAGAAACATTATTGAGCATGTCTGGGGTAAGATGAAGGAGGAGGCATTGAAGATAAATTCAATGAATCATGATGAACTCTGGGGGTCCTGCAGGAACACTCTCTTTGCCATTCCAGATGACTTTATTAATCAGCTATTTGAGTCATTGCAGCTCATGGGAGTCATACACAATATTAATTCTTTTTCCACTGCACCATGACTTTATATTCTATACTGTACATTATTTCTGTTAAGTGACAAAACTTTTGTCTAAGCAAAGTCAGACCTTACTGTCCTAATAAAATCAAGGCGTGATCATATTTTATTTGGGTAAAATAAGTGTAATCTAGAGGCCTTTGCCTTTCATATAAGCCACTTCTGATACCAAATGATCAACTAGAAGTCAAGTAATTATTTGCTGTTCCTAAAACTTGGATAGGCGACAAGACTTTTGTCAGGTAGTGTATAAACACAAAGAGAAACATAATACATTTCATTCTTTGTTAGGAACTACTAAGTGTATGTCAGATTTTCTCAAACTGAGGGGTTTGTGAGTTGATAAGGTGTATAATTTATTCAAAACAATGTAAACCTAAAGTAAATGATTTTAGTCGAAATAAAACATTCAAACACTAGAAAGGAAAAATGTTTTACTTGTTTATCTGAGCATCATGTGACCATTATGAAACTGTAGCAAAAGTGTTGTTAAATGATTGACAAATTAACTTAAAAAGTCATGGGTGAAGTAAATATTTTACCCACAAAATAGAGATTCCTGCTGATATACATGAATTCCTGCATTACACGAGTAAACATTAATAAACATGAAAATAACATTACATGGCCAAACTCTTCCAGGTTTGAAATGGTTTTTCTCAAGAATTTTCAGCATCCGTAATGAATGAATACCACCAGATTTGAAGAGCACAGAGTATTTCACTAGTTTAAATCCTAATATTTAATACTGTAAACAAGAAAGGAAGTAACTGTATGCTGATTGTGTTTTTTGAAATGTAATACAATCTAATTGCAAGTATTTTGCTTTTGTAATCTGATTGCATAATCCAGATTATATGTAATCAATTACTATACAAACCACTGTCTATCCATTCATTTGTCCAGCCGTCCATCTAGCATGTTTCCTTTCCATTAGTGTTTTTATTTAATTTAATTTAATTTTTATTTTATTTTATTTTATTTTATTTTATTTTATTTTATTTTATTTTATTTTATTTTATTTTATTTTATTTTATTTTATTTTATTTTATTTTATTTTATTTTATTTTATTTTATTTTATTTTATTTTATTAGTAAATACTTTATTATTTTATTTACATTCAAAAGTATTTATGTTTGATCAGATCTTGCCATGCAAAGTTCTGTTAAGAGTTACATATCAAGCCATTAGTGTTTTTAAACAAACACAAAAAAATCTTCACATATAGTCGCAAACAAAAGCAGTTCTTCTTTTGGCTCTCCTGTCTTGTACTTTTTTCTGAGTCATGTAACTTTCAAGAGAATCTGCACTTATTTGCATGTTCTTCATCTCTATCTTTCTTCCCTCTCTCCCCTGGACATCATCACCCCTCACCTCTAAAAACACACACACACACACACTTACATATAGAGTCCGGTGCACATGTGAGCTGACAGCTGGCTTCCGCAGGGCCCAGCAGGTGCTGTGACAAGGCCCCAGAGGCCCCTGACTCACAGAGCCTGTGTATGTGTGTTTACTTGACTGATAGATAAAACCTTGGACATCATATTAGTTGTGATGCTTTTGTTCTTTAAGCAACTTCTTTTTTTCCTTGCAGTTTTCCTCTAATTTGCAGTGTATCTCTCTGACCTGGGGAAAAATGCACAATGAGGGGAAAAAAGTTTACTCCATTGTTCTCTTTGTATTTTCAACTCTCTTGTGTACATTTTAAACGCACCTAAAAGCAGATTTAACCGTTAACACATGGGACTTGACGGATCATAAATAGTTTAATTCGTATCTATAGAAAGAAGATGCTTAATTATCTTGATCTTTGCTTTGGCGCTCTGTTTCTCTCTCTCTCTCTCGCTCTGTAACATTGGCGGTATTGGTCAGCGTGGGATGTCTGCACAGTATGATGTTGAAAGGCACCGCGCGCACACACACCTGGCTCACCGGCTGCCTCTTTGGTCTGCGTCACCTTTTGTCAGGCTCATGTTAATTAAGCCCCGTCAACGGCAAACACACGCGCACACATGCACCCTCACCGGGGTGCCTTTTAATGAGCCTGCCATTTGATAGTTATAGACACCAAACCAATGTGCTCGTTTTATGTCTTGATGAGTGTGTGCGTGCATTTCCTGAAGAAAATAAAAACTGAACAGGCATTTTTAGGGGGAGATCAGCTGATGACGGATTGTTCATGGCAAACGGGGAATCTGTCGTCTTCTTTCACTCGTTCCATGTCTCTCTTTCTCTCTCACTTCTCCTTGTTTTGCGTCCAAGTGAGCCACGACTCTCCCTTTTCAGCGAGATGAAAGACGCCCGGCACGGGGCTTCCAACAAAAGTGCCGGCAATCACAAACAAACCTTCAAATGAAGAACATCAAAGGCGCTGCCCCAATTGTTAGCCTCTCGTGTCCGGGGAAAATTGGCTCATTAAGGCCAAAAAATGACATTGTTTACATTAACCGAGGCCCCTGATTAGATGCAACCATGTTTGTTATGTTGTGTTGTCCGCCTTCACTGTTGCCGCTACCAACAGGCCACTTCAGCTCGCCCGCCCGCACAATCGTTCCTTTGAAGGCTTTCTCTTCCCGGATAAAGAGAGAAAGAATGGGACAACAAAAAAAAGAAAGCGAGGGAGAAAAGGATAAACACGGTCACAATTGCAAACGCATACAGAAGGACATGATAGGTCCATTCTCTCTGTTTCTCTATTCCAGCATCAGTTTTCTCTCTTTAGGACTAATTAGGTTGCCTGTGGAAAGAGAGGCGATTCAAGAGGACAGTTGGGGCTGTGATGGATCTGTTTGTGTGGTAATTGCACTGATAAAGAGCGGGGTGTTTTTGGAAGGAGAGAAAGAAAAGGAGAGGACCGTAGAGGCGAGTCAGGGTGAGGAAGTGGGGTGGGGGGTGATTGTGCTGTTGGCCTGAGATCATCTTGTAAATGAAAATAACCTCTTCTGCTGGCTAGTGCGTTCACATGCTGAAATGGTTTCTAATAAGTGTACAGTAGGGGTTTGATTAGTTTGGGCTGCCAGGAGTTGGGGAGATATGGTAATCTTTTTATAGGCTTACATTTCCGGATGAAAATATTGAAGATGGTTAGAGTTAAATAAAAATTAAAACAAAGATACCAATTCTGTTCAGGATTTTTATGGACAGAATTTCAAAGCGCAGCCTTGGGCTGGAGGGGGTCCAGTTCGGGGACCACAGGATTTCATCTCTGTTATTCGCAGATGATGTTGAAACAAGTGCATGGACATTCAGCATGCACTGGAGCGGTTTCCTGCCGAGTGTGACGTGGCTGGGATGAGAATCAGTACCTCCAAGTCTGAGGCCATGGTGCTCCACTGGAAAAAGGTGGTTTGCCATCTCCAGGTTGGAGGAAATTCCTTACCCCAGGTGGAGGAGTTCAAGTATATTGGGGTTTTGTTTACGAGTGAAGGAAGGATGCAACGTGAGATTTACGGATTGGTTGTGGATTGGTGCAGCGGCAGCAGTAATGCGGTCGATGTACCGGTCCGTTGTGGTAAAGAAGAAGCTGAGCCGAAAGGCAAAGATCTCGATTTACCGGTCAATCTACGTTCCTACTCTCACTTACGATCATGAGCTTTGGGTCATGACCCAAAGGACAAGATCTTGGATTCAATCTGCCCCCTTATAGATAGGGTGAGGAGCTCTGTCACCTGGGAGGAGTTCGGAGTACAGCCATCCACATCGAGAGATCTCCATAACCCTGGACCAGGCCATATCCTGAGCAGATGCTGTGGCATTTATGGAGGTTTGGAGAATATAAGACCTGAAGTCCTGAAAGACCCCAGTGACAGACGAGTCTTTGTATTGATCTCGTGGGCCAGCCTGTACACCTGCCGGTGACCTACACCTGCAGCTTCTCCACAATGGATGTCCAGTATTCTCCAGTCTCCGGCACAAAGACTGCAGCTTTGCACAAGAAGTTTGGCCAGAGTAGAAATGGTCGAAACTGAGCCTGTTTTCTCTCTCAAGTTTTTTTCGCCTTCACTTTCATTAATTGGTGAAGTTTTGTTCCCAGACACTGTTGCCACTGGCTTGCTTGGTTTTGGGACTTTTTTGGGTTTCAAATTAATCCACACTGAACTGAACTAAACTGAACTTCAACTCTGAAAACTGAATTCACAGTTTCAATTTACTAGAAAGCTGCTTTGACACAATCATTGTAAAAGTGCTATAGAAATAAAGATGAATTGAATTGAGCTGTAGGATTATAGAATTTTGCACAAAAACATGCACCAAAAACTTAATGCATTCACTGTAAAAAGCGATTAGTTGACTTAATAAAAGAGAGTAATCTCGTTGGCTTATAATTAAATAAATAAACTTTTAACAGTTTCTATGCCAATGCACTGTAATATAATAATAAAATGAATAGCAGTCATTTCAATCTCTCAAAATCTCTCTTGAATATTTATATTCAAGTTTAAAATGTAAAGATTTAAATAAAATTACTGCTTTTTACTGTTTATAACTTTTAAATTAAATTTTGTTATTTTATTACTTTTTATTTAAAATTAATTTCCAATATTTTAAACTATATAAAAAAATTATTTGAAGCTTCTATTCAACTTAAAATTCTGAGTGCTCCGGTTTTACACAGTCCAAAGACATGCGCTATAGGTGAATTGGGTAAGCTAAATTGTAGTGTAGTGAGTGTGAATGAGTGTTTCTCAATACTGAGTTGTGGCTGGAAGGGCATCAGCTGTGTAAAACATATGCTGGAATAGTTGGTGGTTCATTCCACTGTGGCAATCGCTGAAATAGAGTCTAAGCTGAAGGAAAATGAATGAATGAGATTTTGAGATATATGAAATAATTTTAGGGTGGCGCAGTAGGTAGTGCTGTTGCCTCACAGCAAGAAGGTCGCTGGTTCGAGCCTCGGCTGGGTCAGCTGGCATTTCTATGAGGAGTTTGCAAGTTCTCCCCGTGTTCGCGTGGGTTTCCTCCGGGTGCTCCGGTTTCCCCCACAGTCCAAAGACATGTGGTACAGGTGAACTGGGTAAGCTAAACTGTACGTAGTGTGTGAGTGAGTGAGTGTGTATGGATGTTTCCCAGAGATGGGTATGCTGGATAAGTTGGCGGTTCATTCCGCTGTGGCAACCACTGACATAGAGTCTAAGCTGAAGGAAAATGAATGAATGAGATTTTGAGATATATGAAATAATTTTAGGGTGGCGCAGTAGGTAGAAGCAAGAAGGTCGCTGGTTCGAGCCTCGGCTAGGTCAGTTGGCGTTTCTGTGTGGAGTTTGCATGTTCTCCCTGCGTTCGCGTGGGTTTCCTCCGGGTGCTCCGGTTTCCTCCACAGTCCAAAGACATACGGTACAGGTGAATTAGGTAAGCTAAATTGTCCGTAGTGTGTGAATGAGTGTGTATGGATGTTTCCCAGAGATGGGTTGTGGCTGTAAGGGCATCCGCTGTGTAAAACATATGCTGGATAAGTTGGCGGTTCATTCCACTGTAGCGACCCCAGATTAATAAAGGGACTGAATGAATTCATTTTATACTTCAGATGTTGCATTCAATTTTAAATACTCAACACATTTTAGTTTGTTGAAACACTTATTTTTAAAGTACAGAACAATATTGTACAGTAAACTGCACCTTTTTCTATATGCTGCTATAATGTAAAGCATTCATCAAGCTTTCTCTCATGAGCACAGTGCAAGAAAGAAGGAGAGAAAGAAGAACTGTAGCGCCAACCACACCGTGACCTCCTAACCCTTCCCTCGCTCCCTCCGCAGCCTCCATCACCTCTGCCCTCTCAGGATGAGCGACCTAACCTGAAGATAATTACAACCAGCCAACTGTCACTGCACCCTGCACCTCATCTCCAGCCAAAAAGCACACACCCCACAGGTCAGGTCACTGCATCAGATCACCCACACCCACCCACACACACACACACACCAAACTTCCAGACTTCCATTAACATATCTTCACTTTTTCACTATCTTTCTATCTCTCTCTCTCCTTCTCTCTCTCCCTCTCTCTCTCTCTCTCTCTCTCTCTCTCTCTCCCTCTCTCTATTCCCCTCAGCAGGGCCCCTAAAACTGTCGTAATTGCCTTTTAAAACAGTTTACCATCTCCCTCAGAGAGCGCAAAAGTTTCCCCAGTTTAGCACTGGAGGAAGAGCGAGTTGTTTTGCGGGGAAACAGAGACGAGAGGAATTGAAATGATCTTGACTTCTGACCAGCCTGGTCTCCTGGGGGGAAGCGGTGGAGGATGGAGGAGCACACGCACTGTGACTTAAACACTCGGAGGGGAAATAGAAATTGGTTGTGGCAGGCTGAGAAAAGATGCATCGGTATTTGCTGATTTTGATTCATGAAAGAGTTCATTATTAGAATATGTTTCGGATGCAGTCTTGTTTCAGACTTTTTTAATGTTTATATGCTTTTGTAGCAGTTTCCAGTGAAATCTGCAATCTGTATGCAGATAAAATGATAGAGAAAGAGAGGTTTTTACATCAGATTTTCTTTGCATCATATACTAATAGAAACAATTGTAAAACAAATCTCCCATGATTTATTTGGTAATTAAAAAGATAACCTGAAGTGTTTCCAAATGACGTACAAACTCAACTCAACACAACTCAATTTTGTTTCTAGAGCACTTTCAACCAACCACAAAGCCTACCAAAGTGCTGTACATAAAATCACAAAATACGTAATCATAAACTCATGATTTCAAACTAAAGAAAATAAGTGTGTTTTCAGTCACCTCTGAAATGACTCCAAAGTAGGAGACGTTCTTAAGCCGCATGTCATCAGCTTTATCACTATACTGTTATGGTTAACTCTATAACATTTTAAGCGTAAACTTTTTACTGGCTTTGGTATTTTCAGGCAAAATAATGTGGAAAAAACTGGAAAAACCTCTTGAAAATAGACAGTATTCTAATAATATTTCATATTTTAAATCTAAAAGGACAAAATAAACAAGTGTCTGCAATAAAGCATCTTTTTGCACAATGAAAATAAGGCTTATATATATATATATATATATATATATATATATATATATATATATATATATATATATATATATATATATATATATATATATATATATATATATATATAGTATGTCTGATAATATTTTTTCCTCTTGTGAAATTCTGATTTATTTTATTTCAGCTAGATTAAAGCAATATTTCATTTTTTAAAAATCATTTTTAAGGTCAAAATTATTAGCCCCTTTAAGCTATATTTTTTCTCTATAGTCAACAGAACAAACCATCGTTATACAATAACTTGCCTAATTACCCTAACCTGCCTAGTTAATCTAGTTAACCTAGTTAAGCCTTTAAATGTCACTTTAAGCTGTAGAAGTGTCTCGTGTCTTGTTATGTACTGTCACCATGGCAAAGATAAAATAAATCAGTTATTAGAGATGAGTTATAAAAACTGTTATGCTTAGAAATGTGTTAAGGAAATCTTCTCTCCGTTAAACAGAAATTGGGGGAAAAAATAAACAGGGGAGCTAATAATTCAGGGGCTTTAATAATTCTGACTTAAACTGTAAATACCTCACACAAAATTATAAGTACTTTTTACAGTATATGATTTAAAGATTACAATAATGTAGTATTTATTTAATTATCGTGCAATAAAAACCAACACTCCTGCTATAAATACATATTTAAATCAGCGTCAGCATCAGTTATTTAAAAACACATTCACATCTACATTTGTCAGTTAATGGTCACATGATGGGAGGCACGGTGATCGCTGGTTCGAGCCCCGGCTGGGTCAGTTGGCATTTCTGTGTGAAGTTTGCATGTTCTCCTCGTGGGTTTCCTCCAGGTGCTCCGGTTTCCCCCACAGTCCAAAGACATGCGGTATAGGTGAATTGAATAAGCCATTGACCGTAGTATATGTGTGTAAATGCAAGAGTGTATGGGTGTTTCCCTGTCTTGGGTTGTGGCTGGAAGGGCATCCACTGCGTAAAACATATGCTGGATAAGTTGGCAGTTTCTTCTGCTGTGGTGACCCCTGATTAATAAAGGGACTAAGCTGAAGGAAAATTAATGAATGAATGGTCAAAGGATATTACTAATAAATACTTCTTCCATCATTTATTTAAAATATTTATTTACTTTTTATTTATTTATTTAATTTTATTATAGATTTTTGCTACGATGCGACCAGTGGAATTTGTTTCTATGTCTTTGTCTGTCGGTCTATCTGTCTTAATGTCTGTCTGTCTGTCTGTCTATAATATGTTATGCATATTTTATAATAAACCTGCATGATTTTAGGGTATATGCGGAAGTATGCTAAAGGACTTTTAATTTGTCAGTAACCTGGGTTAAGTACTTCCAGTTAACTGTATGCCAATGCAAATTTGGTGCGTTTAAGGTCTTTTTTTTTTAAATCAGCGATCTCCACTCGCTGAGTGATATCCGATATAAAGTGGGTCTCAGTTTGTGCAAGAATCACTGCATTAAATTACATTTTTCCCTGCCATGTCTTTAAAATATGAACATTTATTTCACCCAGTATATTCAATGGAGCTTCTGTGCTAGCCTGTCGATTCTGACGGGCTCGTGTAAGTAAACGGCTTTCTGCCTCGTTTTACACTTAAGCAACTAAATGGATGCCAAAGTCTATTTAACTGATTGTGTTTTAATTACATAACAACATCGATGCTGTAAAATCCATATAAAACCAAATAAAATGGAAAAAAGTCACATTAACCGTTCACCGGAAGTTTATCAGTATAGGAAGAAACACTAGCTCCACTCTATTGCATTATGTAATCATGCAGCGTAATTAACGCAGCTCTCAAATTTATTTGCCTATTTTATGTTATTTAAACCTATGGATTGAAGAAAAATGTGTTTTAAGCTTTAAAATAAAAATGTAATAACATTTCAAACATTACAAGTTGTTGTTACTTAAGAATAATGATGACTGTCAAACAGTTTTGCGTAACTAATTGACTAAAAATATAAATAATCTAATTCAAAACGTTAAATTTACATTCCAATGATACTCCACCAACGCTGATTCTTTTTCAATGACCCATTGAAAGGTCTGACTCCTTTTAAGACACAAAATATTAAAGTTCTAATTTTGCCTGTTTGTACTTTTCCTAGTGACGTTAGCAGAACAGCAGTGGAAAACAGAGTAGAGGAGGTGAGAAGTAAAGGCTGCAGCGAGAGTATAAGGACGAAAAAACAGAACAGACAGGCAAGTGTTTTATTGAATCTGTGGTGTCCACAGAATCGGGTAACTCACTTAGAGGGCGTCTCTAAAAGCATTCGGTGTGTGGAGCCCTATGGGCAGTGTCACTCTCAATCTACAAAACAGAGGACCGGAGGGGCTGCTCTTTGAATAAGAAAACTACTTTTACAATACAGATGGATTATTTCATCTCTGACTGGTCCCTCCTGAGACTTTTTTCAGCCGCATATTTTGGGGGAATGAAAAATAGGGCTGTGAATGTGTGTTTGGTCAAATCTGATATCAATATCACTTTAGAGAGATTATTTCCCCATATATGCTTCTCAGAAGCTTTTCACTCTGCTTGGCTCATGGGGATAGAATTTGCCTCTAAATGAAATGCGATGGCTGAGGGCACCACTTGGGGGTCTGGATTTCAGGAAGTATCAAATATGTATATGCGAAAGGTGCTCAAAAATCTGAATAGGGTAAAAGTGAAAATCTGATCTTCTAAAACAAATCATAGAACTTGATTGAAAACATTCAGATATTTCATAGGATAGTTTACCCACATGTAAAAAATAATCTCACTCTAATACAATAGCTAATAAATTCATTTTCATCATAGTTCAATTGATTATTATATATTTTTTTATCAATTCCTGATAATCCTTTAAATACAGCCTTTATTTACATTCTTTTACATTTGAATTCATTTATCTAGATTGATGTTAACTAAATCATACATGAATTCAATATATGAATGAATTAATTCAATATATATTTGTTAGTTATTTAGTCGATTAAATATTTTAGGTTATGTACAATTAAGCATTAAAAAAGCAGTAAAAATATTGCATTTTTATTATTTTGGAACTACAAATTAATGGTTCATGAACTGAAAAAGACAACACACACATCAATTTATATACACATATGATTTTATCAATTTATTACTTGTTTATTTGAATATGTTTTTTTAAATTAAGTTGTTTGTTTAACTAAGTTTTTTAAAAATAATTTATTTTAAAATGCTAAATGTGTTTTAGTGTATGTGGTACATGTTTATTAGCATTATGGTGTTATCTAAATAGGGTAAAATGAAAATCTGATCTTCTAAAACAGATCATAGAACTTAACTGAAAACATTGGTATACTTAAGAGATAGTTTACCCAATCACAAATATATCATTTGCTCACTGTAATACCATTCAAAAGCTTTACGAAGATCATATATTCATTTATAGTTCATTTGATTATTAGCAATTTTAACATTTCTTGATAATCCTTTAAATACAGCCTTTATATAGACCATTTATAAAAACCATTTGTGCTCCCTGAGTTTTTTTTAACCATTGTTTTACATTAATTGAGCTTTTTTTTAACCGTGCAGAAAACTATATTACCCATGATGCTGTGTATAAATTTATCCAGCTGCAGTGAGCAAATTCTTTAACTCTGCCCACTTCCATAATCAAGTCTTCCCATGCTTTCAAAATGCGTTTGTGAGCGCATATACCTGTAGATACATATTTTGCAAAAAACTTTAAAATAATTTTGTTGTAGTTCAATATTTGATTTTTCTCATCATTTATTTCCCTTGTTAAACTATACTGTATCATTGATTCATTCATATACTTTTTGCTTCAATCAAAGTTTATAATGTTGATTTCAGTTTGTAGCTGGTTACTTTTGACAAGTTTACTGTTGATAAAGTGAATGAAACGTGTGAAAACTGTAACACGCTAGACATGTATGTGCACTGTTAGACTTTCATGCACTACGATGCGGTAGTAAAAGTTCAGTTTGATTTTATCCTGGATATTTCTACATGGATGTCGTGTCTGTTACATGAGCTGCCACATGTAAGACTTCCACCATGTATAATGTTTCATGCAAATACAAAAAAAACGTATTGCTCGTTATGAAATATTTGCTTGTGCATACTGACTCTTGCAAATATTAAATGATTGTGTGCACGTGGGCTGCACGGTGGCTGCACAGTGGGTAGCACATTCGCCTCACAGCAAGAAGGTTGCTGGTTCGAGCCTCGGCTGGGTCAGTTGGCGTTTCTGTGTGGAGTTTTCATGCTCTCCCCGTGTTCGTGTGGGTTTTCTCCGGGTGCTCCGGTTTCTCCCACAAGTCCAAGGACATGTTGTGTAGGTGAATTGGGGAGGCTAAGTTGTCCGGAGTATATGTGTGTGAATGAGTGTGCATAGATGTTTCCCAGAGATGGGTTGCAGCTGGAAGGGCATCTGCTGTGTAAAACATATGCTGGATAAGCTGGCGGTTTATTCCGCTGTGGCAACCTCTGATTAATAAAGGGACTAAGCTGAAAAGAAAACGAATGAATGAATGAAATATTTGCTTGTGCATACTGACTCTTGCAAAAATGAAATGATTATGTGCACGTGGGCTGCACGGTGGCGCAGTGGGTAGCATAATCGCCTCACAGCAAGAAGGTCGCTTGATCGAGCCTCAGCTGGGTCAGTTAGCGTTTCTGTGTGGAGTTTGCATGTTCTCCCAGTGTTCGCGTATGTTTCCTCTGCGTGCTCCGGTTTCCCCCACAAGTCCAAAGACATGTGGTGTCGGTGAATTGGGTAGGCTAAATTGTCCGTAGTGTATGTGTGTAAATGAGTGTGTCAGAGATGGGTTGCAGCTGGAAGGTCATCCGCTGTGTAAAACATGTGATGGATACGCTGTGGCAACCCCAGATTAATAAAGGGACTATGCCGAAAAGAAAATGAATGAATGAATGAATGTGTGCATGTACAGTACAGCCACAGCCATAAGATACTCATATTGTAATACAAATTAAGTTCAAACTTACAGGAGAAATGTCCTATTCATGTCATGCTTTAGGTGGAGGTTGGTTTGGCTCAGCAAGTTCTTCCATTGTTTTATTATAGGACTTAGGCTGCAACTGATATAAAATTAAATATCTCTGAGAGAAGTAGGTCTCTTGTCATATGTTGTAATAAAGTTTTGTTTCTGACATGCGCTATAAGTGGTTGACCAAAAAAATCGAGCTGACTTATAAATCTCACTTATAGAGCTGACTTATAGTTCTCAGAAAGGTGTTTAGAGGAAATTTATCTTCAAATTAGTTGTTTGAAATGCTGAGAAAATAAAGATAAAATTTTTTTTAGTTTCATAGAAGATTATACAGGCTTGAATCAGCATGAGGTGGATCAAGTTTTATTTCCAAGAGGACTGTCTCTTTAAATAACATCTTTGAATTGTATTTACATAATGGTTACTTTAAGTTTCTGTTAAGTTTGATTAGTACTGTAGAAAAACAGAGCCAGACACTTATCAGATGGTGGTCGTATTGCGCTATAGACTTCCCATTGATTAGCCCACAGGATCCCCTCAGGGTTTGCTAAATGGTGTCTGTGTATTGCTATTACGGGAGTTACCAATTATTTTCCCCCTTGAAATTAAGGGCAGTGACCCTAATATGAGGCCACTTAGTGGCTGTAATAAGATGATAATTGAGTTTGATGATAGACCCCGTCCCCTCCCTTACAACTTCACAGTCCTATTCATGCAAACTGTCAGTCCTTAGTAATGGATTGCAGTGGCATTACTTACATTTATCATTTCCTGCATGTAGACGACGATAGGAGGAGGAAAGAGATGATAACACCCCAGATCATCATATTTCTCTCCATTTCATTGTTCAGTTTTCTCTTTAGTGCCGTTTTTTGGGCTCCACTCGGATGTGCTGTAATTGTATATGCACATTTTCCCTCAAGACTTCAAATTAAAAGAAAGTTCTCCATCCAACCATTCATCCATTTCTTCTCGTTCTTTCCTCGGCCCTCTGACACATAAAACTTGGCCTAGGGACAGCAAGCTTATTTGAACAGAGCCTTACATCTCCCCATCCAGCTTTGTGTTACTAATAAGGAGATGCACATACACTTTCACTGGATTGACTTTCATGCAAGGATGCCCCTCACTGGATCAGACTGTCCACTTTAGACTGAGCTATTAAAAACACACATTGTCATCTGGGAAGATCATAGCAATTATGACTTTAGTTGGGTTTATATTTACATTTTCAGTTTGCTTTTGGTGCTTTTACCAGGAAAGATTAGCATTCCAGGTGTAATTCCATTTGACATGTTTTTGAGTATGTTCACACTTGTTGTTTGGATAATTTTAAGGTCTGTCAATACCACTCATCGCCTCAGTTGTGTCTATGTGTATTATGTACTGTATGTGACCATATGTGATTGGTGTGTGTAATCTTCTTTTGAATATCTTTGGAATAAATAGGTTTCCACTGATATATATTTAGTTAGAATTTGATCACATGTGACTGATTTGAAAATCTGAAATCTGTCATATGGGCAGGCCACCACATGTAAATCTTCCACCATGTATAATGTTACATCCAAATATAAAAAAAACCTTTTGCTTATTATAAAATATTTGCTTGTACATACTGAATCTTGCAACTATGAAATGATTGTGTGCACAAACAGTACACCCACAGCCATAAGATTCTCATATTGTACTACAAATTAAGTTCAAATTTACCATGTAGAAATGTCCTACACATGCCATGCTTTAGGTGGAGGTAGGGTTGGATCACTTCTTCCAATGTTTTATTATGGGACTTGGGCTCCAACTGATATAGTGAAAATCTGGAATCTGAGAGTTCCAAATAAAATCTAAATACTGACAAAGTTGGAAATTTAAGTTGTCCAATTTCCTAGCACTTCACATTACTAATCAAAAAAGTGTGTTGTGATATATTTACAATAGGACATATACAAAATATCTTTATGGAACACAATTTTTGCTTAATATTCTTTTGTATTTTTTTGTATAAAAGAAAAAACAATAATTTAGACCCATACAATGCCTCTTTTTTACTTTTACCAAAAATATATTGGAATCAATCAACAATCTAAATACTTACAAAGTTGCTTTTAAACTTCCACTTCCAAAGTCCAAATCAATTTCTTAGCAATGCACATTCCTAAGAAATTACCAATCAAAAATTGTGTTTTTATATATTTATGGTCGGAAATTTACAAAATATCTTTATGGAATGCAATATTTTTGAACCATACAATGCTTTAGGGCGACGCAGTGGCGCAGTAGGTAGTGCTGTTGCCTCACAGCAAGAAGGTCGCTGGTTCAAGCCTCGGCTGGGTCAGTTGGCATTTCTGTGTGGAGTTTGCATGTTCTCCCTGCGTTTGCGTGGGTTTCCTTCGGGTGCTCTGGTTTCCCCCACTGTCCAAAGACATGCGGTACAGGTGAATTGGGTAGGCTAAATTGTCCGTAGTGTATGTATTGTGTGAATAAGTGTGTATGTGTTTCCCAGAGATGGGTTGCAGCTGGAAGGGCATCCGCTGCGTAAAACAAATGCTGGATAAGTTGGTGGTTCATTCTGCTGTGGTGACCCCAGATTAATATAGGGACTAAGCCGAAAAGAAAATGAATGAACAATGCTTTTTTAAACTGTTGCCAAAAAATATATTGAAATAGATTTTAAAGTTGTCCAAATAATTTTTTTAGCAATGCACATTACCAATGAAAAATTGTGTTTTGAATTATTTACAGTTGGAAATCTTTATGAAACACAATCTTTGCTTAATATTCTAATGATTTTTTGCATTAAAAAAAAGCAATCATTTTAACTCATATAATGCCTCTTTTTTACTGTTACCAATAATATATTGAAATCAGGAATAAGCATTTTTGACCCATAAAATGCTTTGTTTATCTGTTGCCAAAATATATTGAAGTTGATTTTAAAGTTGTACACAATGTGTATTGTTCTTAGCAATACACATTACTAATCAAAAACTGTGTTTTGAATTATTTACGGTAGGAAATTTACTAAATATCTTTATGGAATCCAGTCTTTGTTTAATATAATAATGATTTTTAGCATTAAAAACTGTAAATAATATTGAATAAAGCTTACAAAAAGAGTGTAAAATATTATTGAAACAGATTATTGCAAAGTAAACATTACACGACTAGATAAAAGTGAGTCAAAAAAGCAATGCTACTTTTACACCTTTTAAGTCATATTTTAAACAGATATGACTTAATTCCATAAAAGGTATAAATAAGTTAAAATTAATGCAAAATTAATGTATTTGATTCATCCTGTCATGTGATTTCAATTTTTCTTCATTTGTTAAATATCTATCCGGTGCCAATGAGCTTTCTCCTGCCATGATGAAGCCAAACTAAGAGTGGCTTTGAAAATGTGTGCTTAATTAGATCATAATGGCCTCATCAATTAGAAGCAAATCATGGCTTGGCCCGGGCTGGACGTTTTAATGAAAAGTTGAAATGGGTCACCCCTCAGGGCAGCGAGTGTCCAAATCTGCTCTCCCGCTCCTCATTCATCACAGTACCACACAGCAGACATCTTTACTCCTTAAAACACTACCAACTTCCAGTGCCCGTAATGGACATATTCAGTCGTAGGCAGTGACTTTTACATTTCTAACTCATCAAACCACCTTGACGGGTTCCAGAAGCTTCTCTCCCCCATCCAACCTTGGAAAAAATGCTTGATAAAGTGCTTAAATAAAATCATTATTTGACTTTATTGATGTTTTTTTTTGTCCCCATGCAAGGCTCAATAGGTTATTGTGGATTCTGCCAAATGGGTCTGGGAGAAATCATTAGAGTGGGCTGATGTGATTTACGTCCTTGGTAGCGAGGGGCACCCAAATGATCTGCCTCTCAATCGGCGTCATCAATCATGCGGAACCAGCGGGCACCTCAGGCAGCCCGAACTGATGTATGTGTGTGTGTGACAAATATGAATGTTTAGGTTTGTGGGGCAAGACTGGCAGCATATTTGGCATTGCCCGTGTTTATGTGTGTGTGTGAGAGGGAGAGATTAGGTTTGTTGTCTTTGGCAGAGCTCCATCTTGGCATTACTTTTTTATTGGTTTGTACTATTTTCATATGTAGGGTGTATTTTTAAACCTCTTAGTATAAAACTTTAGCCGATCACACTTGTAATACCACTAGTCAAAACCTGACCTCATGATTTTATTGTAGTTGCATGTATTTTTATTAAACATAATTATTGTTTTAGAGCACAAGATTGTGATATGTATAGAGAACATTTGGCTTTGATCATCAAAACTCAACAGTGATATCTTTTATTCCAACATAGTGCTTTTAACAATGAGTTCACTCAATTGCAAACAATACAAATACAAAATACAATACAAATATAAAAAACTTCAAATCACGTCTTGGTACTGAATGAATGTTACTGTACTGTAAAACTGTAAACAAACACATACACAACATGCAAATTCCACACAGAAATGCCAATTGGCCCATCCCGGGACTCGAACCAGCGACCTTCTTGCTGTTTGGCGACTGAGCCACCATGCCACCCTAAAAAAGTTTATACAACATGAAATTGGGAAAGAACATATTTAGTATTTACTGTAGTGTTTGGTATTTCATGATTGAATGCTCTTCGTAACTTACAAATTATCAGGCAAATTGATTACCATTGAGATCAGTTGAGTTAAATACTAACTAATGTAAATGATAAGATATGTAATAGTTTTGTTATGTAATGTAATGTAATAGTAATAGCTTTATGAAAGGCAGTTACTGTGATCACTTATTTTATGTAGTGAAAAGTATATTTGTGATTATGTGTATTGTACTAATACAATTGAAAATATGCTGAAATGTTCAACACATTTGATGATCTGATGGGATTAGGCATGGGATGATTTTAGGCATGGGTCTATTTTGAAAAGTCTAGGTTTTAAAACCATTAAAATTTTCTGTTATACTATTCCTAAGGTATTTTTTATTTACGTGTTTTTTATGACAGTTTTATTGAGTTTTTTTAAGGGCAAAAGTAGAAAAGGACCCTTCACATCACAAGCTACTGGTCAGTCTATGATTTAGTATACATCAGAAAATCAAATTTCTTATAAACCAACATCCAGCATGCTGTAGAGCTGAACAGTGCAGTGATTTACTTTATATCCAAAGAAAAGTAAGATATCCAAAGATGTTTTTTTAAGTTGAAAAGAAATCTGTGTTTTTGAAACTAATGAAGAAAGCAGGAGTCAATGACTTGTTTAAATTATTTAGCCTGACATTTATTGTTTCAAAATATTTTGGGATCACTTTATTTTGATGGTCCCTTTAACGCATTTTGTTGAATTTAAGTTATATTGCATCTACATGGCAACTAATTCTCAAAATATTATAAGTAGACTGTAGATAGTTAAATTGGGGTTAGGGTTAGTGTAAGTTGACATGTACTTGCAAAGTTACTGATATCAGCAGACATTATGCAGACAGTAATACTCAAATGAGAAGTAATTGTCATGTAGTTGCAATGCAACTTTTAGTCAACTAAATGTGCAATAGGGACCATCAAAATAAAGTCTTACCAATATTTTAAATGTAAAAAAAAATCTACCATGTTCAATGGGGAAAAAGTTTTTTTTACCCAGACATTAATCACAATACTGTGATATCGTGGAACCGTGATGTTTTTACCCAATTTTATCATACCATCAGAATCTTATACCGTCCCATGCCTAGTTGTGATATGACATATGATACTAAAGTTTTGAAAAATTACCAATCGCTTGCATGTGAAAAGTGTGCCAAACCAATAATAATAATAATAATAATAATAATAATAATAATAATAATAATAATAATAATAATAATAATAATAATAATAATAATAATAATAATAACAAGATTAATAATAATAACAAACAGTAAAGGGATAGTTTATCCAAAAACTAAAATGTATTAATCATTTTTAAACCTTGAGGTTTACCAAACATTCATTCATTCATTCATTCATTCATTCATGTACTTATTTGGATATTCTGTTGAATGCAGAAGAAGATATTTTGAAGAATGGTGGGAACTTATAACCATTGACATTCATAATAGGATCAAAATCTATGGATGTCAATGGCTACTGGCTTCCAACAACTACAAGTGAAGAGGAAGTAAAATATGGTAGATTTTTGGGGGGCTGTGAACTGACAATAAAACACATTATAGGGTCACTTCAAATGTGTCATCAAATAAATCCATCATTGCATGTGATATTAATATTGGTTTATTTTGTCATCAGGGTATCTGAGTTCTTTTACATTCTGTGATCTTCATGTGACCGCTGGCCGATTAAGTGACGGAGGCCAAGAGAATAAACAAGAAAAGTGCATCACTGAATCGCTGCCAGCAAACAGCAACATAATCTCTACAGTCCATCACAGGATTACAAGGACAAGCAGGTAACACTTTATGACAACGTTTTGTTTGCTAACATTGCTTAATGTAATAGATAGCTTCAAATGATCAATCTTTATAATGCATCTGTCAATACTTGTTAACCCTGTCACTGTTTCAAAAATGAGTGTGCTTTTTCAAGCAAACATCTTGGAGCATGTTTTGAAAGGCAGTAGGATTTCAGTCTTTTTTCAATTTATTATTTGTTGTTTCTTTGTAATCATTTGTGATTTACAGTAAATGTTTTAGATCCTAAATGCCACGGATTCACTAATATGATTATCCCCATGTGAGGAAACCCATCCTAAAATGTAAAAGACAACTATGAAGTTTCATTAATGAGCCAAATTTATGCTGTGAAAACCCTATTATAAATATGTCTAAAATATTATTTGAAAAATATTTAGCTTTTATTACAGTTTTTGGCAGTTCATTCCGCTGTGGGGACCCCTAATTAATAAAGGGACTAAGCCGAAAAGAAAATGAACGAATGGATTACAGGATTACAGTTTTTCACAATTTGTTTAAACACATTTCTGAAACTACTGTATGCCTCATATTCTAAAAACTGTAAACACAAATTCTTAACGTCTTACCCAATTTCCCAAACATCCTAGTTTCAGGTCAAAATTATGCTTTACCCTCAAAACCATTCACTCTTACTGAAAAACTGGCCAGATTTGTTGCTTGTGATTCTTCCCCTAAAAAAAACGTTTCACATGATGAACACAAAAAGACGCAACCAACAAACGTTATTGAATGCTAGTGCTTTTTAAATGAGCACATGGTGTAAGCACTGAAATGTATGATGTAGGTATTTGTATGTAGAGTTTTGCAGTAACAGTTAACCAAATATAACTCATGTGTCAAAGCAGGAAATAGCGTTTAAAGTTTAAAGAAATGGGTGTGTTTTTTCAAAAATGATTTATAGTAGAAAAATGGTTATAGTGACTGGTTATAGTGTTTTAGCAATTGAGAAAAACTGTAAGTTAGAATATTCTAAGATATATTACTTATGTTTTATATTAATATTGTTATTTATTTATTTACACATTTATTTACCTAATTTAATATAATTTGAATTACATTTTAGTTTATTTATTTATTTGAGCCTTAATCAAATTTGTTTTAGTTTGTAATTATTAGTAATCACCAATCATTATGATCATTTGAATCCTTTTTAAGGATGATTGAATTTAATAATGATATAGGAATAATTTATCATTTATTTCAATCAAATGCTGAATTTATTTATTTTTATTTATCATTTATTGGCCATTTTGTTCATTGATTTTCAATTTTATTTATTTATATTTATTTTATTATTATATTTATTTATTTATTTATTTATAATAATATTATTTTTTAAAGCCTTTTCCCCAAACATTTCCAAGGATTGACTCCTTACCACTGCTGGATCTGAAAAGCCCTGTTATACAATATATAATAAAATTATAATTGTTTCAAATTTAATCTTACAGTAAACAAATTGTTTTCAGTGTACTACATGCATTAAAATAAATTGTATCACAATTTTTTATTTTTTAAATACCATCAATTAATTTAATTAAAAAACAACATTAGAACAATCTGTAAACAGTGGTATATGTATTAATTTACACTAAAATCTATGTAATAAATTTGTTAAAAATGATATATAACCAAATTAAACTCAATTAGGATTAAACTTTAATATAAAACATGACTTGAAAGAGAAATGTCTTTACTTGAGACTTTACATGTTTTCTTACATGCCAAATGTATAAATTACTTTTTTTTTTTTTATAAAATAGTAAGATTTTTTATTAAACAAAAAGATCACCTCAAATAAAATAAACTGATCATATCCCACAGCATCCAATGACAACATCCAATCATTCATTACTAAACAAACCCAATCACATGAATATTCAATTTAATAGCTGCCATATAGGTGAATATCAATGTTGAATAATCACATACTGTACAGTATATTTATCTTATATTCACCTTATAAAGTTATTATATGGTGCAGTGATTATGGCTTTATAGTCCCTGTTTTGTAGCTTGACAGCCTTTAAAAATCCACAGAATGAAACAACAGATTTAAAATGACACCAGAGGTAGAAAATCATGTCAGTTTTTGAATGTTTGTCTGAACTGTTTCTTTAAGTGTTGCACAAACGTTGTGCAGGCATTGAAGCGCTGGTTATTTGGAGCTGTCTGTGGTGCTGATGTCAGTGCGATCGGCTGATGGTGCTGACTGGACAGCTCCAGAACGCCAAAAAAACATTGCTACATCCACAAATAAATCTTCCAGCCAAACACCTTGTTGACTGAGCTGAATATCTCAGCAAAAAAAAAAAATGTATTATTAAACTGCATATTATGGATGCAGGAAACTTCTAATGTAGATTAAAATCACGAAGCACATTCATCTTATTGGTACAATCACCAGTGTTAAGAGGACCCGAGAGAACCGGCTCTATAATACAACGCAGTTTGCATCACGTGCAGGATGTCTATAATTCAATAATATTGAAGCAGCGCCATCCCAGATAAATCTTTGTAATAATGTCACGCGCAATTGTGAAAACCTTGTTCATCTCTTTTTTACAGGCAGCGTGACAATGGCTAGTGAATTACGTGACCCTAAAAAAAGTGGCGTGAAATCGCTTGAGTGCTCTAATTAATAAAAGCCTTAAAACCTGATAAACTGCAGCTTAATGATTACACAAGTAATTACGGAGGGCGGATAAAAGACAACACGGTGCTGCACAGACCTGATAACCCTTTAAACAAGCCGTCTTTATCCTCGCCGGCGCGCGCTCTCTATATTAACCACATGAAATATCACATGAAAAGAAAGGAAAGGAGGGGAGTGCTGGAATTAGCTGGCTTGTATAAGCAATTATAGGGGCATGGTATGTAGCTAAGCGCACTAATAGGTATGTAGAGGAGGCATTATTCAATTAAAGTGGCGGGATACAGTGCGAAGGAACAGAGATGCGGTGACAGCGCCGGTGTCTTCTCCTTATGAAACAACCTATTTAAGCTAAATCAACTCCCACTTAAGAACAGCCGTAATAAGCACGGAGGAGACGCACCGTGGCCCGCGGGGCCCCATCCGTCATGCTGTAATACCCAATCAAAATGAGTGATGACACCTTGCGCTGTGGCTGCCGCATCCCCTTCTGTAGCATTAGCTTGCTCTTTCTCCGCATCCAGTTCCTGTTTGAACACCGTATACTTTTGGAACACAATCTCCAAAGTCAGTGTCAGGTCCCCATTGGAAATGCATTTGCGCACGTGAGTCAGCAACTCTGCTGTATAAATGTGGCTTACTGGGGTGTAAGACTAGAAGAGAACGCGTCCATTTTGAGGATGACATAAAGCAGATGCTTTATTTTTCTGTGGAATGACCTGTGTAGTGTCTACAAAGAGTTTAGATACTTATGAGCCAAGAATAATAAAGTGACAATAGCTCGAATTGAGAGATTCATATTAAATAACATATTTTGACTACAACATGACATGGCACTCAGTCTATTTTTGCTGTGTCAAGGAATATAGTCATACAACAATTTCATAGCTGAATTAAGCATGTATGTTGAATGTGTGTTGTATTCAGTGAAGAAATTGTTGGGTAGTTGATTCAGTGGCTCAGTGGTACACACTAGGTCACTAGTTCGAGTACTGGCTGGGCCTGTTGGCTTTTCTGTGTGGAGTTTGCATGTACTTCCCGTGTTCGCGTGGATTTCCTTTGGGTACTCCGCTTTCCTTCACAGTCCAAAGACATGCGCTATAGGGGAATTGAATAAACTAAATTGGCCTGTATGACAGTGAATGTGAGAGTGTATAGTGTTTCCCAGTACTGGGTTGTGGCTGGAAGGGCATCCGCTGCATAAAACATATGCTGGAGTAGTTGGCGATTCATTCCGCTGTGGCAATCCCTGATAAATAAGGAACTAAGCCTAAGGAAAATGAATAAATAAGTGATTCAGTGACTCACTCAAAAAGGCTTGCAGACTGAATGATTTAGTGTTGTAGACTGATTCTTTTTGGTGAATATTTCAGCAATTCACTCATGAATAAAGTCACTTGTTAAGTTTATGAATGAATCTGTTTTTGAACCAATCGTTTGAGTGAATGAAAAGGGTTGCTTCTTGAATAAACCTGTTTTGTAGAATGATTCTTTTCAATGAAGATCTCTGTAAATGCAGTTAATTGTTTTATGGTTAGTTTATGAATGAATTTGTTTTTAATCATTTGCGTGAATGAATTAGTGAGTCTGGATTGCTCATTCAGTGATTTATGATTTGCTCATGAAGACGTGATTCCTGAATGAATCAGTAACTGAGAATCATTTTCTAAGTGAATGTTTCAGTAAATGACTCATGAAGACAGTCACAGTAGTTTGGTTTAAGAATGAATCTGTTTTGAAGTGAAAGGTTTGAGTGATTGATTCAGTGACTTGTTCTGAAATGTTTGCTTCCTTACTTAATCAACGCTGATCAAATAATCTTCACAACAAAGTCACTTATGTTTATTAATAAATCTATGTTTTTTAACAATTTTTTTTTCACTTAAGCACATTTGATGTGTGTCAAAGACTTATAATAAATGTAGAAAGATGGTTCAATCATATTTTAATGAATAGAACAGTAACACTTCAGTCTGTCACAATTCATCATTTCTCTTTCGTCAATTGGTGAAGTTTGTTGCTCACAACTGTCACCACTGGCTTGCTTAGTTGGGACTAGTTGAGCTGCGCATCAATGGATTTGCTCTTCAATGTTTGTGCTTTTAGCAGTGAAATTTATTCCATACTGAACAGAACTAAACTAAACTTCAACTCTGAAAACTGGACTAACACATTTTCAATTTACTAGAACCTTTATGTTAAGCTGCTTTGATACAATGTACATTGTAAAAGCGCTATAGAAATAATGACTTGAATTGAAATATTACCTGCCTATTTTCAAGAAATAATTGTTCATTAGTAGTTATAAAGTATGATCTTATACTGCATCCCTAATCCTACCCAAAACCTAAACCCAACTTCTACCTTACTAACTATTAATTAAAAACTAAATAATAGTTTATTAAGCTTGTAAGATTAGTTAATGGTTTGTTAATACTGTAAATTGTGATTTAAAATAAAGGGTTACCAATGGAACAAATTCACTCATACAATTGATTTAATAATAATAATAATAATAATAATAATAATAATAATAATAATAATAATAATAATAATAATAATAATAATAATAATAATAATAATAATTCCTTACATTTTAAAGCGCTTTTCTGGACACTCAAAGCACTTTACACATTAGGGCGAATCTCCTCGTCCACCACCAGTGTGCAGCATCCACCTGGATAACACAACGGCAGCCACATTGTGCCAGACCGCACACCAAATACCAGCTGATTGGTGGAGAGGAGACAATTTAACAAATTCACTCCTCCCAAATAATAGTTGCTATTCACCCATACAAACCTATGGCTGCTGATTGACTAGACCAACCTGAAATGTACACCGTTTAAGCAAAAGGAACAACATTTATGAGGCAGTTCATGTTATATTTTATTGCTGATTTAAGATAATTATATATTGAGTATGTAAAGTGTTTTTGGAGATTACACTGAACCCCAATTTAAGACTTGGTCTTGTATGCCTGAAATAGTTAGCTCAAGGAATTGCGAATATGGCCAATTAACAGAATGAACAGACTTTTTATAGAAAGGGACTTTGGCTGGATCCAAAATGTAAGTAGGTACACTGAGTAGGTAATTACATCATAACAATGTTCTTTATAGTTTTATATACAGTATGTGTAGTGTGCATGTAATTCAGATGTACTGCATCCATCCTGTTGTCATTATCATGTTATGTTTGTCAGGGGCATCAATTTACTGCCTATCACATTTTTTTTCTTGTGGCTTAATAGGATAGTAAAGAGCAAAAAAGCAACCTTGGTTACTTCCTTAATGATGTTCTTCCTGAATGTTTTTTTGCTAATCCCTTAAATGAATGATTCAGTAAATCATAATGATTTTCCCTTTCTGAATGAATTTAGATTTTTTAAAGTTGCAGTGTAACTATTCATTTAACCGTCACCAATAGCGTAGTGTTTAGTGCGTTGATTATTGGCACGTGGGTGCTCACGGTGACCCGAGTTCCTATGCCGATGCTTTCCCTCTCTCTGCTCCCTTTCCTGTCTATTCTTTCTACTGTCCTATCAATTAAAGGTGAAAACCCTGAAAAAAAAATATTAATTTAACTACTGAGTAATGTTAATTACATGGACTTACTATAGTGTATATATTTATTTAGTATTTTTATTACTCGTATTATTATTTAGTGTCATTATAGTATTTATAAATACTATAAGTACATAGAACATGAGTATCGTCTTAAGCACATTTTAAAAGAACCCAATTTTTTTTTTTAAATGAATGATTTGAGTGAATAATTCACTGACTCAAACTGAATTTTAAAGTGAGTCTCTCACACTGTCAGACACTTGTTGGTCTAATCCTAAATAGCATGAATCCTAATTGAGTCTGTTTATTCCACAAGACTATAATGTGTCCCCTTTTCTTTGCTTTAGCTTTCATTTAGCTTTCAAAACTTTTCCTTTATTGACTTGTTTTTTAAATAAATAGTTTGAGGGAATGACTCTATGATGTTCTAATATGAAGACAAAGTTACTTCTTGAACGAATTGGTTAAATAACTTTAAGTAACTCCGTATCGCCGTCTACTGGTGTACTTGTATAACCTGTAGAAAGAATCAATGAGATCAAGGAGAGTTAGTAAAAGTCGGTTTTAAATATGTGAATAGTTTGATATAAATCAAATTAATGTTAATAATTAAATTTATTAACAAACATAACTTTGATTATGCTGATTAAACCAGACATTGCAAAGCAGCAGATGTGAAATGAAGCTCATCTGGTGTGTTTGAAGAAGATTCAAAGAACTGTTTTACTTTCTCTCTCTTTTTTTCTTGTTTGTTTTTGCTTTTCCCCCTCACCCCCTGCCTCCCACTCTCTCTCTTTCTCTCCGTCTTTCTTTATTTCTTTCTTTCTTTCTCCTCATCAGTGTGTTGTGCTCAGTAATGACTCCCACTGTGGCAGCGGTGCCCCTTTAAGGCTGGGCCCCCCTCCCCATGCATTATTCATCAAAATCAAATGAGGGAACAACAGGAGCAAGAGACATGGTGCATGCCACTTCCTCCTCAACTCCCCAAGGTGCCCAGCCTGCTGGCCCGTCTCCCCCTTTCTCTCTCCACCCTGGCCTGGGGGTTTTGGAGACCAACTTGGCACCTCTTTCATGGTTAATTCTATGGACCAGACCTTTCCTGTCCTCTTCATTTTCTCCCTCTCATCTGTTGCACACCTCAAAGGTGCAATTTTCCCTCGTTAAAAATGTTTACAGATAAATAAACAAATAGTACATTTTTCAGTTCAGTATTATTGATCTATATCTGTAACACTCTTTTATTGACGACTTCTGCTTGTGGAAAAAATTAACCCTGACTGACTGCTGTATCGGTTAACACTGAGTCTCTAACCTTTTTCCTATATTCTTAGATATGTTTGACTGCTGCTTTAAACTTGCTCTGTTTTCAACCATACGTAGACTGAGTGCAAATGTGCAATTGGACGTTGAGATTTTGGGTTAAGCCATGACTTTATTATAAATGTTTCTCCTCAAGTATAAGGGACGACTTGATAAAGTCAACCAAGGCTCATTTTGATTATGTACCTCTATATACATTTCTGGACAGTGCCAAATACAGCCCAGGAGCTATGTTTTTTTGCAGTTTTTGTTTTCGCGAATCCATCAGAAGCCACTGTGTATGTTTTTAAGATCTCAAATTTCTCTTGCAAGTGCCATCTGTGCCTGCTCTTCTTGCGTAAATTCACCAAAGGCCGCTTTCAACTGACTTACTGACTGACTGACCGATCCCTTCAACCATCCACTTCCCTAAACCCAACCGACAGTTTAAAAAGCAGTCCAGAAAAAGAAAATTCCTCTCAGCAGCGTGATTTTTTAGATTTTACCACATACTCACTTTGTTATTTATTTGTTTGTTTTATTTTTTGGCTTTTGCTTTTGTCTTACCGGGATTTTAGAACTGTTTTTTACTAGACTCGAACCCCATTGTCACGGTAAACTCCTCTCTGCATCTTAAATCATTTGCTGTACGCAGCGTGCCACTGGACAAACTGGTAACAGCGGCAAAGCTGTCCATAAGCTGGTAAGCGTGAAAAGGAACAGCATCATCACATCTCGTAGCATTCGTTTTAAAGACAAAATGCAGCAAGATGCACTTCTCTAGATATATGTCTGTATATCTCTGTATATCTCTAGAAATATATGGGGCTACATTTTTTAGAATGAGCCTATGTTGCACAAGTAAATATTTACAATTTTTTCCATGTCTGTTTATGTTGTTACCCTAAAGAGCTCATAATTTACTCATCTTCATGTCATTCTAAACCTTCAAGTATTTCATTAATCTTCAGAACACTAATGAAGGACGTTTTTAAAGAAATCTGTGAATATGTGGCTATATATTACATGCTTTTAAAAGGTTAATTTAACTCTTCTGAAGAGACATCATTGTTTTAAATGATATAGATATTTAATTTAGGCTTTTATGCACATGTAAACATTGGCCAGCAAATGTAAATGAAAGTTTACAATAACTTGATGGAGACACAAGAACAAAGTCCCAGATATTCTTACTATATGTGACACGCAAGAATGAATCTCATTATTTTTTACATCTCAGGCAACCATACCTTTTGTGAAGAAATTTAGAAGATTGCATTTAGGTCAGTGTTTACTAAAATAAGGTGAGTTTGCAAGCAATATTTTTTTTTTCAGTTGTGATATTTTGGGATTTTATGGTTTTCATATTAAGTATTTTGTCAGTCCAGTAGTAAGAAAACATCCAAAATAAACGTTTAGGTGTTTCTTTTATAGCTTTTTTATAGCAATGTGTGCCTGTAGATTTGAAATACAATATTTATTTGTTTAGGGCTGTTTTGCCTTTGGTAACACTTTAATGTACGGTGTCCTTAATTGTTACACATTGTGTGTAGTCACTATAGTAATTACAATTAATTATGCATAATTACATGCAACTAACCGTGAGCCTAACCCACATTCTAGCCCTAATCATATAGTAAGTACATGTAAATAATTAATTTTACTCAGTAGTTAAATCAATAGTTTAATAAGGACACCTTAAAAATAAAGTTTGACCGCCTTTTCTTCTTTCCTGTACAGAGACATTCAGTGTATTTTCAGAATTAAAAACTGATAAACAAAATCCCATCTGTAAAGACATTTGGCAGTAATATATCAAATAAAAGTAAACAGTAATTTTAAACCTGACTTCCATCCAAAGTTTAGATTTTGTTGAAGAAGCTTATGTAAAATAGTTCATATTTAACTATTTAATTATTTTATTTATATTTTATTTCCACATTTAAACATACAATTTTTTAAAAATATTTTTTTGCAATAATATAATCAATCAATTATAGAAATATGGTCATAAATGTTAGATGATTATCTTTTACCCCATTCATGTGCAGTGTTTAGCTCTTCAGAAGACTTTGATTGAGCTGCTTGATTCAATATGAATATATTTTTGTCATTTTAAAACGTCAGAGTTTTGAGTGAACAGACTTTCAATGGAGAGACAGCAATCTCTCAGATTTGATTGAAAATATCTTCTTTTGTGCTCAGAAGATGAACAAATTTCCTATGCACTGGAAAGGATAAGTAAATAATAACTAACCCTTTACGGATTACATTGTAATTGTGTTGAAAGTGCTGTTAGTGACATCACACACCTTTCACACACAAAACAGTCTGCAGAACTTGGAAGCGTCGCTGTAATATTTGCATGAGCACGGGAGGGGGTTGATAGACTATCCTGGTGCTGTTGCACAATGCCGGTACATTGATTACTTCAGAGAGAGAGAGAAAGAGGGAGGGAGGGATGATTTGATGAGTGTAGTTCTTGTATCCCCTGCTGTTAAAGGCTGCTATGAGAGCTGAACATTACCACCTGGGGCAATCTGAGTCCTTCTTCTAATACAATCAATTCAATCTGTGCCTCTAATATAAACTTACCTACACCTTCAACAACTTCAACTGTGTTCAGACTCTTAGCAATGCTCTTTACACTAAGCTATCTAATTTTCTGTGTGTATCGACATCTTGTAAGTGGGTAACACAGTCTTAGAGTTATACATTTTACTAAAGCTGAAAATGGATGGATGAGGTTTATGATTTAACATGAATCAAATAATTAAACAGACAAACAGTTTATTTTAAGTAATACAAATGTATGTCTTTTTACAATTTAACCCAGCTTAGTTTTTTTCACTTATGTTTAAATTACCCATAATAATAAAAATGCCAGTTGCTAGACTTTTGCTTGGTGGATGCTGAGGTGTTTGAATGGTTGTTAGGATGATATAAGATGGATTAGGTTGTTCTGAGTGATTGTTAGGAATTGTAAAATGGTTGCTCTGATGTTTTTAAAATAGTTGTTGTCTTGCAATTTGAATTTATTTTTCTTTTATTTCATTATATTTTCGTGATACTACAAATATCATGTAAAACGGCAATTTATTTATTTAATCAACTTTTGGTGTTTGAATTAAAATGTTTTTATTCTGTGTTTGTTTTAATATTAGAACAGGTTTTAATTATTATATTTAATGTAGTTTTATTTTATGTTTTAGTTTTCATTAATTGTAATAATCAAAACAGTAGGACTCATCATACACCCGGCGCAATAAAGCGCAAGGTGTGTTTTGCGCGATTTGTTGCTATTTTCAGACCAGTGCAACCCTAATTTTCACATTTTGCGCTACTTTGTTTAATAGTAAATTAATTTGTGCCACTTTGTGGACTCATGGGTGTGCTAGTCTAAAAAGTAGTTGTGTTAAGGTGCATTGTTGGCGCGTTGCTGTTTTGAGAAACTGACCGCATGATTGACCAAGTAAAAGCTGGTCTAAAGTCTAGCGCAGAGCGTGTTAGTTATGCAGGTTCAAACGCTTAATACACACAGGATGTTAAGCAATACACAAATATCTTTACATTTGAAAAAAAGGATTAAAATGTTACAAAAATTATTATTTACTACATAGATATAAAAACACTACCTCCATGCCTCATGTCGGGGTTCAGTTTATTCATGACAATTTGGATTTTTATTATAATGTTATTATTATTAGCAGTATTATTTATTATATGCATATTTATATTTGTTTTAATAAAAACAAGTTTAGATTTGTCCACCTGTCGGGTTTTGGAGAGGTATGTATCACTATATGGGGCATAAGAATAGGACGTGTGTTTGGATTTAACTCAGTTTTTGACCACACTTCGTTATTATTGTTCATTTATTTGTTTGCTGGAAATTAGAACTGAATTTAGAAATAGTTTTAAAACAATTTTTTTAGCTTAACAAACAAAATTAAATATGTAGGCTAATGGATGTCTTCAGTGGAGTGCGTACAACATCGTTTCCTTATCCACGAAAGTAAAGGAGTAAAGTAAAGTGTAAAAGTAAAGTAAAAGAAAGTAAGAGGCCAAATGAAGGAGGCTCGTTTTTATCTTTGCGCAGATAGTCTGTTTAACTGTTTTCTCCCTAGTGAAGCGTTCAGTTTTTCCACTTACAAAGTCCGTCATGTAAATGGCCAATGCGCCATGGTGTGAAGCAACTGAATCTTAACAGAAATGACAGATGAGACTCTGATTGGTTTAATGCATGTTATGCTGAAAACACACCCATAACTCATTGAGAGAATAAGCACAACCCTGTTAGACCATGCGCTGGATTCAGACATGCCCTCAATGCTTTTGCGCCATGCACTTTAGGGCATACTCACACTATGTACAGTTGCCTTGAACGGGGCGGAAGCATGCTTGTGCTTCAGGAATTAGGAGGTTTGCTAAAGGTGCAGGTGTCGTGCAGTGAGGGGTTTGCGTCTTTAATAATCTACAACAGTTTGCGTTCATTGAACAGTAAGAATGATTAATTAATCCATATGAAACAGTTTCTCAAAAATCATGTCTCATCTTCAGTTTCGGGCCCAAGTGAACCGCGCTCTGGCACACCTCTTCCAACCGGGCCAGGGCCGGCCAACTGAACCACGCCTGAACCCGATTCAGAGCACTCACACTTCTCAAACGATCCGGGAAATGGACCTGGACACGGTTCGGATAGCATAGTGTGAGTGCGCCCTTAGACTCTGTGCCTAGATAGTTAAAATAGAGCCCTAGTTGTTACTTGCTATGCAAATTTTGTGTGGTCATTTGCTAGGGTGTTATGTGTGTTTTTCTTCACATTGCTGTGGACTTTTGGGTTGTTGATAGGATGTTTTGTGGCTAGGATGATCTGGTTATTAGTGGTTATATAGTTTTGAGTTGAGGTATTAGATGGTATGGGATGAATAACCATAATTCTGGCGAATGGCAGCTGCTTTTGTTATCTCTGAACTTTACTATCATTTTTGGCATTTTTCTGTTCAGCATGTTCTGTCCAGCATTGACATAAAGATACAAAACAAAAAAGGCTTATGTGCTGTATATTTTGAAATAGAATTCACAGGATATCTGTGTGTGCTGGGCTAAATGTGCTTGTATGAATTCATAAATTCATAAAGGAGTCAAAATAACACAAGGAAATCCACGTTCTCACAATCAAATAATATCTGCTCCAAGAAGATATGCGTTTGGTGCTTGTTTTAAATTTTAGTGGCTAATACTGTGACTATGATGACTACGTCTGGGCCTAGAGTCCATTTTTATGGTTATATTTAGTGACATCATTCTCTTTTTTGGTTTGATTAGATGTACAGTATTTTGTCTGTTTTGCCTTCTTATTTTAGTTGAAGCAGAGTTTATTTGGAAGTCGACCAAGCCACCTTAATATATGATCCTTGGTCTGCTTCCAAACGAACTGAGATACAATTTGACTAAAATATGAATGCAACTCAGTGTGTGGACCATGTTTTAGATGCCACATATCAGGCTTGTTCAAATGTGCCAATTTTAACAAACAAGCATTCCATCTTTGAACACACCATATAAGCTTGATTGCAATTGTAAGGATGCTTGTCCTCTAATTTGTTTTCCAACTGTGTCCAGTTGAAGACAACCCAAACTAGAACTGCCACAAGTTCTCAAGGCTCATCAGCTGAGTTAGATAATCTGGGTCACACACCCGTCCTCGCAGATACGGCACTGTATATGCAGCTCCATCGGCATGGTGTGGGCTATAAGTGGAGCAGAATTGGGTTAAGATGATGACAGTGGCTTAGACTGAGCGATGTGATGGGTCTGTCAGCAGGCTAATCTGACTCTAATGGGTCTGACCTGTACAGGACCCAGCTGGCCTCCAGGACCCAACTGATTGGCTCTATTTATTATGGGCTAGAGGGCCGGGGACGGCTTGCATAGTCATTCCACTTTCAGGTCCAATTCCGGGAGTCCTGATGAGCTCTGCCTGCCCCCCATCCGCCCTCCGCCTCCTCTTTTCTTCTTCGCTCCTCTCTCCTCCACACCTTTCTCATCATCTTTTGTTTCTTCCTAATGGTTCAATTAAAGAGGTTAATTCCGAGACGGCCCTCCTCAAATCAGCTCTCATCACCTTCCCCTCTTCAGCCTCCTGACCGCCGCACCCAAGCCGCATTTATTATTCATCCCAATCAAATAAGAGCAAAGGCGGGCTGGAGCAAGCTGCTTTTCTCCCCGCACCCCCTTTTCCTCTCTGCTCTTTCCTCTCCTCTTTGGAAGAATTGCCTTTTATTGAGTGAGTCGGCACGCACTCTCGATCTGGAACGCACACACACTCCAGGACCCCCCAGCTTCCCACAGCCCGTCCCTTTCCTGGAAAATGAGCAATTCTCTCATTGTAATAACGCGCCTCTGTCATCGGCCCATTATCGGCATGATAAAAGATGAAATATTCGTGGCGGCTGGCCTCCTAACCTGATCTGGGCGCGATATTGGAGCTTGGGAAAATGAGTTTTATCTGCTTTAATATACTCCTTGGCAGACTGACCCTTGAAATTAAACATTATTACAGAGCGGATATTTAAAAAACCGGGGCCACAAATTACATCAAAATGAAAATATTAAGGAACATTAGGAATATATCAAGTGGCGCCGAGCTGGATGTGGGGAGAGGTGGCTGGGGCGCAGAAGCGTCGCCGGTGTCACAGCAACGGGAGAAGGGAAATAATAACAATTCAGCCAGTGCCGCTGTCATGTGTCGGGATAAACTAATTATCCTCTCCGACACTCTCATCGCCGGGCTTTATTAGGAGACGAGGATCTTGTAGAAGTGTGTGGGTGAGTGCTTTTGTGGAACTCCGTCAGGTGTGGAGTTGTTGACACCCTTTCTGTCTTATCTCTTCTTAAAAACTTTCAGACAGATGCCGTGTGCTTGCGGTGAGGTTCTGCTCCTGAGTTTTATCAGTTTAGGTGCTGAAGGATGTAAACAAAATACATGCAGGACCAAGTCTTTCCGCAGCCTTACAGGTGATTTGTCATGTGGTGATGGGATGATGCGCAATGCAATAAAATCCCGGAGAAAATGTGATTTGAATAGATTTCTGACGGAGAGTCTGCTCTAGATGTAGGGATGAGCGAGTGTTCGCCCTGGAGGACAGAATTAGGAACTTTTACTTTTGGCCAGGCCTGTTTCGTTCTCTCTTATCTCTGGCGGTTGGATCCGCTCATGTAGCGTGTGGCTCTTGGCATTGCTTGACGATAGAAAAACGTTGTGCCAACGTCAAATGAGTATTCAACACAGCACTGCCGACTTGGGATGCTTTGAGGCACACGAACACGCAAATACATGCATGTTTCTAATCCAAAATGCCTGGATTTGGCTGTTATCGTCGCCAAAAATGTCAAGTAAACATTGAAAGAGAGCATTTCAGACCAAAGCGATATCAGAATGAGGGAACCTGCCGTTGAGCCCATCAAGTGAGTGATACGTGGATCTTCCCTCAGTGAGTGATCTTAGAACGCACGGGAGAGCCTGTGATAAGAAGAGGGACAAAATTAGCATTCGTTCCAACCAGAGAGAGAAAAATAAAACAGAGAGACCAAATGACTAACCGAAGGAAGACTAACCGCAGGGGTTTGCGACTGGAAGGGGGAAAAGCAGTGGAGAAAAATGGATCTCCTTTCCTCCCACTCTTTTTCTTTTTTCTCTCTCTTTCTCTACCCCGCTCAGGCACTTGATTCATTATGCTGATATACACAGTATTTGCTTCCTGAACGGGGCTCCTTCTTTCCCTCCCCACTCTTATAAAGACACACACACACAAAATAGGTGCTGGTGCCATAAATATAGCAAATGACAGAGCCTAGCAGCAGAGCAAGGTCAGCCGCGGCCCCTGATGACAGTGCTGTGAGCACCGCAGTGCGTTCTTGTTAGAAATACACACAGATAGCTCATTAGCAAGGGCCCCTGAGGCCCCCAACCTCTTGTACTCACACGCACACACCCATATATAAAACTTCAGTACAGTAAATAAACATACTTACCCTTATGCGTACAGCAACATAACCACACGACACAGCAATATGCATATGAAAATATAGCCACAACTCACATTAATGACTTAATGCTTCTCGCAGACTGACTGTTTGTGGGTGAGATGGAGAAAGAGAGAGAGACACGGCCACCGCTGTCACTAGATAAGCGTTTCTCTGTGAGGGTGTCATGTTTACATTGGCACCCAAATACCCTGAAAGGCATTATGTCAGCACACTAATATACACATGCAAACACATTCCTCACTGTCACGGATTTGCCCCCTGGCTGGCAGGCTTTTATTTACCTTTTTCTTGAAGAGACTCAGAAAAGGTGTGCATGCACACATCATTTGCAAGTTTTTTTCTTGAACTTTGCAATCGTTTGTAAATCCGAGCTGTCTCAGATGTGCTTATGAAATCAGAAGTGCTATTTTGAATATCAAAATAAGCGTCTTGTTTTAGCACACAGAGAAATTAAATTGCAATTATATTTGGGAAATGACAGAATTCTTTTAAATTCTGTCAAGTTTACTTTTCAATGCAACACCTGTTTGACAAGGTGTTTGTTCTGTTCATTTCCATGCAGTGAATGTGAATATGGGTTCAAATTAAACTCCAAAAATAAGAGTGATATGTTAAAAGAAGTTAAAAGGGTCATACAGTAAGCATATTAAAAGCTGAATTACATTTGAGAGCCTTCATTTATTTTATTTTTTAACTGTGAAGTCAAGTAGTCAAAAATACTAGGCGTCCATTTCAAACAACTTATTTAAGCTGAGCTAACTAAAGTAACATTTACTAGATTAGATTTATTTAATTGATCTGAATTACTTGCTGAAAACATACAGGCTAATTTCCCTAATGTTTACATAAAATTTACATTCAAGCATTTAGCAGACAATTTTTAGCAGACAATTTTTAGCAGACAATTTACTGTTAAGTATAGTAAAATATATTTAAAGTGAAATGCTCCTTATTTGTTTTATTCATTTTAAGTCAGAAATGGTAAATGTCCATTCCAAACAAGTTATTTAAGCTGAGCTAATAAAAGGAGCATTTACTCCAGCTTTGAATTTCTTGGTTGAATTTATTAAATCGAATTACTTGTTGAAATCATGCAAGCTAATTGCTTTAACATTTACATATAATTTACATTTATGCATTCAGCAGACAATTTGATCAAAAACCTAATACAAAGAGATGGTCAAGTTATGGTCTAATTACAAAGTATTGGTCATTATTAGGACAAAAACAAGCCAGAATTGCAGGGATTAAGAGGATAAGTAAAAGCAGAATCTTTTTAGTTTGTTTGTTTGTTTTGTTTTGTTTATTTGCTTTTAGAATAAGGCTAGTACTCACAGAAGAGATTAATTTTCAGCTGCTTGTGAATAATGTCAGGGATTCAGCACTTCTGATGGCGATTGAAAGATCATACCATCTGTAAAGAACAGTGAATAAACAGATTCTAAAAATTTGTTTCTGTGATGTACCATGAAGCATGAAAAGAGTTATATGTTACTCCAGTAGATGAAGTACTTAGGTGCTTTTAATCTTTGTTGACTAATCCTCAACCTAGATTATAAAAATACCTGTAAATTAACAGTTTTCCTTATTTTGTGATTCATGGGGTTTTTCGTTTATTTCTGCTTTTGAATTGCATTATGGGACTTTGATCTGTCCTCCAATAACCTTTGATGTTAAAAAGTCTGAAAAAGTGACATTTTCTCTTGCCATTTTTAATAGTTTAAAGTGATATATTGCCTCGGCTGGTATTGTAAATTAGAGTACCAAAACTTGTGTATTAAACTGCCAGTCATTTTTCTATTATTTTACAGCCTTAGTACTCTGCGTATTATGTCTTATACAATTTCTTTTAAACTAAAATGTCAATGATGTTACAATGTTACATTATTAAGTTCCACAGTTGAATTTTCAACATCAAAATTAAACTTCAGATATGACGGTCCTATAATGCAAATGCCTGTTAATTAACTGATTTTTTAAAAAGTGTAGCCAAAAACTATTAAGCAACTCTTGAGCATAATGGTAATCTCCACTGTCCCCAAAAATGCAGACATAAATTAAATAATTTTTTATACTGTTTAATAAACAAAAACAAATGTTCCACTTACTCTTGGTTCTTTATTGGCATTAATGGTTCCATGTTGAACATTTTGCTTTCTAAAGAATCTTTCAATCCCTCAAAACACATTTAAAAACTTTTGTAGTAATGCCATACAAGAACCATTTTTGGTTCCCCAAAGAACTGTACAGTTCTTAAAGAAGTCTACAATTCTTAAAAGAAACAACTTCCTAAATTAAATAACCTTTTTCAAATACAAAATACCTTTTTGTCGACTAGAAAAGTTCTTGGTTTTTAAGGTTGTTCATGGAACCATCAATGCCATTAAAACTTTATTTTGAAGAATGCTTTTCTTCTTTATATATAGCAGAAAATGTTCTTCATACTAAGAATAAAATATTCTTTCAGGAAAACTCTTTAGAAATGTTCTTTGGGCGTTCTATGTTCTATGATACTTGTGGAAAAAACAACCTTTTAGTACCTTTATTTCCTTCTTGTATACTAACATCACCTCCTGAAATCATCAGGTAACTTATGTTTGAGTCTTGGCAAGTTGTTATAACTTACTTTTTTGCATGTCCTACCTGAGTTTCAGCTATTTTCATTTTGTTGTCTGTTAAGGGCTGCTGTATGGCTAACACACCCACTGAGCAGCTGCCCTCGGGCCACTTTGGCACTGTGTCGGACACTGAGATTTTTACTCAGCTCTGTCTTTCTGTCTCCCCCTCCCCATATGGGTGTCAGTCTGGCCTCTGGCCCGTCAGACAGGCAGTGGGGTGTGACGGGCGGCCCAGGCTCCTTCCTCAACCCCCTCCTCTGCTTTATCCTTCTCACCCCACGTGGCCTGGCACCCACCACTGACCATCCGGCGACTCCTGCCAAATGCCACCTTTCACAAACCCCCTCCTAAATATGCTGGACAACCGTGGCCCCAAATTGTCTTTTGCTGAACAATTGAAATCTTCTGATTTTACCTCTTATTTACCTGCCAGTTGCCTGAATTTAGTTCGTTTAGAAATTGTGGATGAAAGTAGGGGAGTTTAAAATAATCTGTCATAATGTTGGAAGAAAAAGAGTCACTATGTAACCATATAGATTCTTTAAATTTTATATTTATTTATTCATTCATTCATTCATTCATTCATTTTCTTTTCAGCTTATTCCCTTTATTAATCTGGAGTTGCCATAGTGGAATGAACCGGCAACTTATCCAGCATTTTTTTATTATGCAGCGGATGGCCTTCCAGCTGCAACCCATCACTGGTAAACATCCATACACACTCATTCACACACACACTCATAAGCAACGGTCAAGTTTAGCTTACCCAATTCACCTATACCACATGTCTTTGGACTGTGGGCAGCACCCGGAGGAAACCTACGCAAACATGGGGAGAACATGCAAACTCCACACAGAAATGCCAACTGACCCAGCCGATGCTCGAACCAGTGACCTTCTTGCTGTGAGGCGAACGTGCTACCCACTGCACCACCTTGTCGCCTTAAATTTGATATATATATGCTTCATTTTGTTGAAAATAATAAGAAATTTATGTTAAAAGATACTTAAATAATCAGTTAAAAATAATACACAAAAGTTTTGACCATAAAAGTTCATGATGAATAATAGGAGTTCTACTGCAAATGCAACCATTACTGCACTGCAAAAATGCCTCCTTTCTTAGAGCTTTTGTCCTGTTTCTAATCCAGATATCTAAAAAATTCTTAAATTAAGAAACATTTTCTAAACAAGCCAACATTTTTGTCTTGTTTTCAGAAAAAAACAAGTCAAAATTAAGTAAGCTTCTTCTAAATAATCTGCCAGTGGGGTAAAATAATAATCTAAAAACAGTACAATAATCTAAAAACAGTTTTATAAAAATTTACAAACTGATTACTGATTACTTTGCTTGTTTTGTGGGAAAAAATTGCTTAAAATTGATACAATCGATTACTTGTCTATTGAATGCTTTTTGATTTAAGACTTGTTAGATTTTTGAACTAGAAGCAAGACCCAGTGCAGTGTGAATCTGTAATCTGAATGTTTTATCTCTTATTTTGTTTATGCATGATCATCAAAAAATAATATATAGCAACAAAACAACATATTAATGCCGTTTTCAAACTGTTTTACAGCTTGCTTGCTTTATTCACACCTTCAGGTTGTTGTCTCTAACTCTGATAAAATGGAATAAACTGTAACCAAATAAAATACATTAAAATGAACAGTATTTTAAGGGCTACTTTTTAGACAGTCTTTTTACTGGCATTGCAAGAACCTTAAAGATCCATGGAATTCTTTAATTTAAAATAGTATTTATAGTATAAACAGTTCATTTGATGCTGCATATATCATGTACAGTATTAAACAATAATGTCGTTTAGATTTCGCAAAGATGCAGTAACTTGATCAAGAGTGTCAGTAAAGACATTCCCAATTTATTTTTTATGAAGGGCCAAAAACCAAATTTGATTGAGGGTGGTGGGCCGAAAGTAAACAAACCAAATTGTATTACATTAAAGTTGCCATGGGTAATTCCCTAATTTATTTAATATTTAAAAATAACTAGAAAACTTTGCTTTATATTAACTAATGTAGTATATATTGTTTAATTGTATAATGAACTTAATACAGTAGTCAAGCTGCACCTCTTTTTGCCTTGATTTGCTCTCTTCTGCGTTGTCTTGTATCTGATGAGTGTCAGTATTTATATTTTTAAAAATCTAATTCAGTTACTACATTTCATTTCAGTTTGCTTTTTTGTAGCTCAGCAATATAAACAAACAAACAAACAAACAAACAAACAAACAAACAAACAAAAAAGGTTGCATTAAATTAGAAATGAGGATCTCTGTAAAAGACCCTAGCCCTGCCCATCAATCTCACTCTCTTCTCTGGTGAGATGGTGGGCCAAATCACAGGTTATCATGGGACTTTGTTTGGGCATCTCTGCTCCATAATTTAACAAAATCTTTACTGTACACATAAACCTTAAACATCAAATGAACATGTTAGAATGATTTCTGAAGTATTAAATAAGATTGAAGACTCAAGAAATAGCTTTTCATTCATTCATTCATTCATTCATTCCTTTTCTTTTTGGCTTAGTCCCTTTGAAATAGCTTTTCACATTAATAATTTACTTTTTTAATTAATTATAAAGAAAACATTTTACAAAAGGTATTTCTTATTTTTATCAAATGTAACTCAGGTTGTAAAGGTTTCAAATATCCTTTCAGATGAAAAGATCAGTAGTTCTGGGGTTCCACAAGGCTGTGTCAGCTCACCTATTCTTTTTACATTTTTTACAAATGAATGTTCAAGTAAGCATTCACAGATTTTTATTTTTGAATATTCCGATGACACAGTCATGCTAAGTTTACTTCATGAACATGATGATATTAGTGTTATCTACCAGTCATAAATTAGCCGCTTTGTTGATTGGTGTGATAAAAATAAGCTAAAAAATACTAAGAAAACAGAAGAGATGATATTTTACCCAAAGTGTATAGGTGACCATCGTCAAGTGGACCATCCTATTACTCAGTCAGAGACCTCTAAGCACGGGCATTTACACTGACAGTTCTTTCACATGGAAAACACACATAGAGTAGGTTTGCTCTCGTTTTCACCAGAGATTGTATTTTTCACGGAGGTTACGTCTTTTTGCAGTTAACAAGAAGCTTATGATTTTGTTTTATAAGGCTGTTCTTGAAAGCATTGGCAGGTATGGTATCACAGTGTGGTTTGGCAGCCTATACAGTGTAAATCTAAGTTGATGCATCTCTTAAAGACAGGATGGAAAATTGTTGATTATTTTAATCCTACAGTTTTATATGAGAACTGTGTCCTTAATCAGGTGGAAATGATTCTGAATGAAAACCTCATTTTCTGTTTCTGCATTAAAAACTGCTTCCCTCTGGTAGGAGATGTAGAGTCCCCAAAGTTTGAACCAATATAAGAAATTCTTTGTACCAGTTTCAGTGGGTTTATTTAACAAGAGTTTTATCTTAATTAGCATTATAATTATTGTTACTACTGTATTTTGTATTGTTTTTATTGTTTGTTTTTATGGAATGTGTGCAGCAATGTGGAGATGCCCATAACAAATTTCCTGTCAACGACAGTTTACTACCACTGCTACTACTAAATATTTAACAGTATGTCACTTTTTAACTTCATTTTGATCATATAAATCAATGCTTAAAATGAAACTTCCTTAAAAAAATGATTTACGTGACTTATGATTGCTAATTTTAGTGGAACTAACTAACAAAGATGCTTTCTGCGTTCTAACTGCAGCTCTACATTCATTCATTCATTTTCTTTTCGGGCTTAGTCCCTTTATTAATCCGGGGTCACCACAGTGGAATGAACCGCCAACTTATCCAGCATGTTTTACGCAGCGGATGCCCTTTCAGCCGCAACCCATCTCTGGGAAACATCCATAGCTTACCCAATCCACCTATACTGCATGTCTTTGGACTGTGGGAGAAACCGGAGCACCCGGAGGAAACCCACGCGAACGCAGGGAGAACATGCAAACTCCACACAGAAACGCTAACTGACCCAACCAGCGACCTTCTTGCTGTGAGGCGACAGCACTACCTACTGCGCCACTGTGTTGCCCTACAGCTCTACAGACTACTTAAAATAATTATGTCTGTCATGTTTTTATTCTCTTTGCTTATTCCGTATCGCAAAATAAGGCTATACCACAGTACCTGAGTACAACTCTTCCTCTGCCAGTTCGACAGTACCACATTCCCCAGACTATGAGTGAAGGTGGAACTCTGTCGTTCCCCGGGTGGGTGATGCGAAGGGGTGACCGTGTTTGGATAGAGTGTGTTTGTGTCGCTGTGTGTGTGTGTAAACCCCGCCCTTTCTTTAGCCCCATGGAGATGCATCGTCAGGGTCAGGGGATATAGAGAGATGAACACAGGGAGGCTGCACTCCACAACTTGAAAGGAATTCTAATGAAGGCAGGCAGTCGTGTAGCCTATTCCCCTGACAACAGGCCTCAAACAAATAGCTGCATTTGATGTCCCTCGTTTTATACTTTGGAAAATTGTTTGTGTGTGTGTATGTGTGTGTTTATTTAGTGTCGTTGTTTGTGTGTTCATTTGGAGTTTCTATGAAACTGGAGCAACACGCAAAATGATAATGAGCATTTAAAACACATTGAGAAGATTTCCGCCATCATGCATTGATCTGTAATTCATAGGACATTTTATTCATCTTTTTAGTCATATTTGTAGAAACATGAGAGGTAACACAGGAGGATTGGATGTAGTTGATTTATCTTTGATTGTGGCAGTGATTACGCATTATTTCAGTCATTAGCGTAAGTTGTGCATTCTCGTTTTGTCCCGCAATTCTGGACCAGCAATCATGAGTCACACTAAAATATGACAACTCAGCACTTGGTTTTAAATTATGCATACTTTGCATCTGTGAATTATTAGAGCAACCTTAAACTTGTTGCATTTATAACATGTATATTACATAATGTTTTTATTCATAATTTCACAAAGCATTAACTTTTCATAATGGTGTTTTCATGAAGTAAATCCAGTACATATGCAAATTCTTTTCCTCCCTTTGCTGTGTAATTGTAGGATTTTTTTACAGTAATACAACAACTGCATTGTATTATTTACAATAATACAACAACTAAATTGTCAAACAGTACATTTGTGCATATGTTTATTAGGTGTTTTATTGTGTTTATTTTGAGTTTATATGAATCTGGGGCGTGATGTGATTTCATCAGCACAGGTTTCTAATTCATCTGTGTCAACTCATCCTAAACTTCTTGTTGTCATACTTTTATATTTGACATATTTTTATACTTATCAACAATTATAGACTGTAAAAAATATAGGTTCCAGTTCCGCACAGGAATTAAGTTAGCTTATAATTTTTTTAACAAATTAAAGTTGATTGAACATAAAACAATTTAAGCTGTCCTAAAAAACTCAATAATTGTGTTGTTTCAGTTCATTTTAAATAAATAATTTGAACAAACGACAACATTTTTGAGTGCAGTTTTATATCTTCATTTCATCAATTATTTCATAAAGAATTTTTAGCATTAAACAGTCTGTAAAGGAATGCAAGCCATTTCAGATGTGATTCTGTCACCCTTTGATAGGTAAATACTTTTTTTAAAACAGAGATACAACACATGCTTTGTCAAATTTAGCTTTTTATTCAATGTTACATTGTGTTCCTATGTAACTGGAGCAAGATGAGCATGATTTCTTCTACTCATACATTGGTCGCAAATTCATCTGATGAATTCATCTTGAACATGTTGACTTTATATATTTATTTTAACATTTATGGTTTTATATTTTCATATTTTATTGAAACTTTCAGAAAGCACATTGTAAAAAAATGCTGAGTTTCACAATTTCTTTATGTCCCAACACAAATCAATTCATTTAACTTAATTGTTTTTGCAAATTTAAGTTGATTAAACATTAAGTTATCCCCCAAAAATCTCAAGAATTGTCTTGATTCAGCTCATTATAAATAAGTAGTTTGAACAAGCAGCAAAAATATTTTTGAGTGCATTTTTACAGCTTTAAACAGTTTAAAATGAAGTTCAGCCTTTTCTTGAATTGTTCTCACCTTTGTGTTGTAGATATGACGTAGCCTACTTATTTTAAAAGTACACCTATGTTATTCAATTTAAACAGAAGTAGTTTTCTTCCAAAATCCCGTGTTTCACTGCTTGTGAAAGCTGTGAGAGTCCTACAGGCCTAGTGCATCTACTATTGGAAACTTCTTGTCATTAATAACTTAAAAGGAAAGAATCAAATAAAAGACTCAATGGTCACTTTCTTCCACCCTGTTCTATTAATATTAATATCGCTACTCAACACCCCCATGTTTACCCCCATTTTTTCCCTTTGACAACCTAGGGGTGCGTGTAGAACAGCTCGTATGAAGCGAGATGTCTTTCACGTTGCAGTCCAGCAGCTTCGGCTTCGCTGGAGCGTGTAGCGCGTGTCCGCGAGCCTCGCTGCGCTCATACACACTGCGCTTGTCACTCCAACACAGCTTGTGTAAACAGTAAATAATAAACAAGCACTTTAATACATTATTGAGGAAATCACTTTAGGCTAGCGAGGCGGTAGGAAAGCCGATCTAGAGCAGAAGGAGGCAGAATGACACTGCTGTTTAATTCATTCACAATCTGTAATCAGCACGTTTAAATAAAAAGGCGTAATACGATACACTTAGAGAAGCCTGTGATTATATGTAAGTCACGTGCACGTGTATGAAAATAAGGTCCTGTATCACAGCTAGCTTAATTAAGTGAAAGTTTTAATTATATATTCTTATACCAACCAAAAAACAGAACTTTAGCTAATACGATAGAATTTAGTTCGTAATCGATTCCGGGAATAGCATTGTGTGAAAATGATTCTTACACCGAGTTTGAAAAGTTTAATACCCAATTTATAGATACATTAGCCTACCCAGCAAACAATTTTGTGTTTAATAGACGTCTAGTAGACATCTAAACGTAGACAGCTTGGCAAAAACAAGGCTAAACTTGGGCTGTCAGTGAAAATCTAATAGACATCCTAAGAATACCCCAAAACTAGACTGGTCCTCAAATAGACAGAGTTGACAGACTTTATATGTGTAGTCATTTATTTCTTTTTATTTGATGATTAGTCTAGTTTTGGCCTATATTAGACTATTGACAGCCTAAATTTAGACTTGTTTTAGCCAAGACGACTTTGGACGTCTATTAGACATCCATTAGACATTATTTAAAAACAAAAAAAAATGCTTGCTGCTGGGTATCCTTCACCGGAGACGAAACAAAAAGATTTGCAAGTCATAATTACAACATTAATCTTACACATGACTATTTAAAGTATTTAGCGTTTTCTGTTTCTTTTTTTCCGTAACAAATTTGCGTAAACTGTAAATGTACAGTAATTGTAAATAATGGCGAAATCGCTTGCGCGGCATGTTACTATGGCAACAGCAACGGCTAGATTATTACTCGATTCTTTAACGCTTTATCAAAAAAATCGAATTATTTTATAAAAAATTATAGCGTTCTAATTTTTTTCTAAATATTGACAATATCAATTCTAAAAATAATTTGTACGCCACATGACATGACATTGAAAATTGTTGACAGAAAGTCTTGTAAAAAATGCTGCTCTTCCCTTCTACACACTCTGGAAGCAGTGTATGTTTGAAAACACAACAAGAATCAAATTTACTTTATAGAAATATACTTCTGGGACCTGTGCGTGCAGACTACATCATGTAGTTATTGAAAGGAATAATTGTATTGTTTTCATATTCTCTTCTCTCTCAGTGGTTAAGTAGCCACTGCTTCATCCCAACAAACCCCTAGGGTTCCAGTATAACTCAATTCACCCTGGCTTATTATATTTATAACTAGTATATAATATCAGGGACACTCTTTGAGCTTCCCTTATTCTCCCAAACTCATTCTATGCAACTTTTGTTTCCTTGGCTATATTTAAAGCAAAATCAGAAATTTTTTTAAAACAAAAATTAATTAAACATTTTCTTATTAAGGTTTTGCTGTGTAGGCTACATTCAATGTCAGGCGTTGTCATATTCATGTTGACTTTGCAAATACTCAATATGGCAAATCAAACATTAGATTATCCTAATGCACCTCAGAAGACTTGCTTAGTTTAATTTTCTTTTCTGAAGGATGAATGCTTTTGACGTGCCTTTAAAAGATTGGCCGCAATCATATAAACAGCCTGTAGATGGCAGTCAGAACCTTGACAAGCAACACAGCTGAAATCCCACTGAGTGTGAGTGAATCCAAGAAAACGTTTATGTGTTCAATTTACATGCACTTCTTTCAAAGACAGAGGCAGTCCTAAAATATTCAGACTGGCATCTTCTCGGATATGGAGCACTTTAAAAAGACATAAATTAAGATTCATTCACACGCTACAGGGATGTAGGTTACAAGTTTGAAGTTATTCAAAAGCGATAATGGGGATTATGTGCAGTTAGCTTTGGTTTAGCATTGCATTTTTGTTTTTTATAAAGATTTATATGCAGTTTAGCTGCTTAATTAAAAGCAGTTTAAATGTACTTAAAATCTTACCTGCAAATTTGTGTACACTATAAAAAATTTGACGTAACCTAAAAATATATTGAAGCCAAGGGGGTGGAGTTGCACAATTTGTTTTAATGTCTGTTTTTTTGTGATGTGTATCTAACTTTGATATACCTTTTATTTGTCTGACATCTAAACATCTAAAGTATTTAAGAAATAAAAAAAGTTTATTCTTATTACAATATGAATTCATTTTAATTACCATAAGAGCTGCTGTTATAACATTATTGGGGTGAGTTGAAAAAGCAAATGGAAAACATTTTGTATTGGAAGTATTGTGATAATGTTCAACATATGTTCAAGTACATTTATATTTGTTTTAAACACTTATTTCTATTGTTTCCCCCCCCAACATTTTAATTTGAAATCTTTGTAGGTGAATAGAAGTGCATTGGAAATATACAGAGTGTGTTGTGATATTTATTTAGTTTATTTAAGTACATAAATGAATAGCTAACCTTATGTTGATGTTAAGAATCAAATTGTACAGAAATCCTGTAGTGCCAGGTCTGTCATTTAGCATCCATTAACAATCACAAATTTTACCTTTTTACCTCAAGACATTTTTTGTTATTAAAATCCTCTATATTGTGTTATTGCTTTCTATAGACTCATAACTTTGCACATTGGTTTATGTATGACAACAGTTTCATCCTTGTAGCTCATTTCCAATTGGATAAACTGTCCTCCTATACTTTATGTGGTAAGTAATATCTATTTGATTTATTTTCTATTTTAGTGTACTTTTTTGAAAGAAACGTTTGATTTTAATTGTGAATAAACTTTTGTTAAAGGTAAGCATAGTTTGGCTGTTAAAGGTATTCATAAAACCATCGATTGCAATAAAGATTCTCTAATTTGTAAGAGTGTGCACTAAAAATAAAGGTTCTTTATTGACATTGAGGATTTAGTGAGATTTTTTAAGATGGAACCTTCAAATAGTCTTTAAAGTAGAAAAGGGGTTTTTAAAATCTTAAAAGTAATTAAAAAAATTCTTTTTTTAAAACCGTTCACTCAAACATTCTTTAGGAAATACTAAATAGTTCTTCAATGGCAAAAACTAAATGTCAGTACCTTTTTTTTAGAATGTACCTTTAAAATTGTATTATAGAGTGTTAATAATAAAGGTTCCAAAATGGGTTTTCACAGTGATGCCACACAATAATCAGATTAGTTTTTTTGAAGAATCTTTCAGTAATCTGTTCTTAAAATAGGCATTTATTCTATGTGTAAAAATATTTTAAAGGACTTTTAAAGAATTTTACATGATCATTCTTAAAAATAAATGTTCATTCATTCATTAATTTTATTTTTGGCTTAGTCCTTTATTAATCTGGGGCCACCACAGCGGAATGAACCACCAACTAATCCACCAACCACCAACAAATAATTTAACGCAGCGGATGCTCTAAAATAAATACATGGTTTATTTTTGTTTGCTTTTTTAAATTCACAAATTTTTATTTTGTAACCCAAAATGTTTCCCATGGCATCACTATAAAAACTGAGTGACATTTTATTTGTGATAGTGATAAAGAGCCTTTTGTGCCTGGAAAAAGGGTCAAAGAATGTTCCATCAATGTCAATAAAGATCCCTAATTTTTAACAATTGTAGTTCAACTTAAACCATTTTCCAGAACCTGTTATACGGTTCAAGGTGAGTTTAGTGCTGATCACAGAACAGGCGTCCAGTCTGCAGCACATGTGAGGGTCGAGTCACCCTGTTCATCCCCAACTCAGACAATAGAGGGACGGAGGGGGACAATGAGGGAGAGCGGCTGAAAAGGGACCGGCTGGGGTGTAGAAGGGGCACAGACGGCAGCAGAGAGACGGTGGGGTTGACAAGAGGGGTCAGTGATCGGGGTTAGTATGTGTGTTTATACGTGCATGTGTGTATGTGTGTGTGTGTGTGTGTGTGTGTGTGTGTATCTGCAAGGAGACTCGGTCACGCCCTTCTCTTCACACTCTACTGCCTCATTATTGACGGCCTGAACTGATACCCCAACAATGAGCCCACAGATGTCACAGAGACCAAGCGACCCCCTGACATATTCACCCACACACCCCATAACACTGGCTTTATCTCCTGCTCTGTGTGGACACCAACTGCTGGTATTTTTTGCACATATGCGCACCCACACAGGACAGAGCAGGGCGCTGAGTGAAAAGCATCCCGGCGCAGGGGGTGATATCATGACTCAAATCAATAAAAGACAAGTCATGCAAGTATAACAGAATCATTACTCTTTGGAAGTCTCTCTGTGTGTGTATGTGTGTGCGTGAATGCTTGAACGACAGCTGTTATCTTTAAATGTATCTGTTCTTCCTTCTCTTAATGAAGCCCCTGACATCAAAAGCTTCTCGTTTTGCGCTTGAAAGATGAATTTGACAGAGGTGTTGTTTCGACTGACATATAAATGAGATAAATGTGCAGTCCATATTTCAATATCTGAGAGGGCAGTTGTCATGTTGGATGGAAACTGGTGACGTCTTTTGCTAAGTTAAATGTTTATGATTTACTTGACTTGAAGTGACATTCTGTGTGTGTAGTAAAAATATAAATAAATAATAATATATGCAATATAAGCACTACTGTTTAAAAATGTGTGGTCTAAAAGATTTTATATGCTTATTAAAATGCATTTATTTGATCAAAAGTAATGTTATGAAATGTTATTTACAATTAGAAGAGCTGTTTATTTACATATATTCATTCAAAATATGATTTATTGGTAGTCATTGTGATCATCATGATTTGGTGTTTAAGAAATACTTATTATTATGCTGAAAACAGTGGCAATCAACAGTTCAGCATTAATAAGATATTAATATGATATTAATTGTTTTTTAATTAGAAAATAATAATCAATAATTTTGGAAGAAAATATATTATAATTTATACATTCATTCATTTTCTTTTCGGCTGAGTCCCTGTATTATATTTATATATGGCTCAGTGGTGAGTACTGTCACCTCACAGCAAGAAGGTTGTTGGTTCGAGCCTAAGCTGGGTCAGTTGGCGTTTGTGTGTGGAGGTCCATGTTCTCTCTGCATTTGCATGGGTTTCCTCTGGGTGCTCCGGTTTCCCCCATAGTCCAAAGACATGCGGTACAGGTGAATTGGGTAGGCTAATTTGTCCATAGTGTATGAGTGTGAATGAGTGTGTGTGTGGATGTTTTCCAAAGATGGGCTGCGGCTGGAAGGGCATCCGCTGCGTAAAAACATGCTGGATAAGTTGGCGGTTCATTCCGCTGTGGCGACCCAGGATTAATAAAGGGACTAAGCTGAAAAGAAAACAAATGAATGAATGAAAATAGAATATATAGTAAACTATATAGTCTCTTAAATGTATGAAAATCTCTTTTGCGTTTAAGCATTTAAGGCAAAATGATAAATTGTCTAAAATATAAAGCATGTCCAAATGAAAGGACATTTTGTTACCAGCACTCAGCAACTATATATATTTGGCTTTAATACAGTCTTAAAAACTTCTTTTCCAGGATTGGGACCACAAATCTTTGGTACTGCACTTCAGAGAGCAGATTCTGCATAATAAACCTGTGACATCAGGCTTTTCCAGGAGATCAGCAGGTTCAGAAATTGCTCCCTGTCCGCCACACGGTGTTCTTGACTAGGAAGCCTGATGCTGGCGTTAGGTTATTCTTTAAAGATAGCAGCTCCTTCTGGACTGTGGCGACTGGAGCTGAGGTGAGCTTCGGATGTGGTGTGTTAAATAAAAGGAAACCAGCCACCACAATCTTAAACAGTCCTCATATAATTCTGCTTAATGCTTTTTTCCAAAAAACGAAATGTTAGTTATAAACTCATTCCTTAATCCACCTCTTTAATCCACTAACACCAATGTGCATCATTCAATTTATTAGAAATATAGAAATTACACTCACTGCGACAGTAGGCTACCATGTGGTTTGTTAATTATTCAGCTAACGCAATCTGGTTTCATGTTGCATTTGCAAACTACAAAATTCTGATTAAAAACATTATCTTAATCCTTTCAGGATTGTTTATACTTGTAGAATGAAAGAATGTCTCATTCTGAGGTAATGATCAAAAGCGTTGCTGTTATCGCTCTCCTTTTAAACCTCAGGTCTATAGTTGCAAGCCTTTCTGTTTTCATGGTCTGTTTAAAGATTTAGTGAAGCCCGCAAACTACTACCTTTAATGACCAATTAACAGTTGTGAAGCTGTGTGTGCGGCGAGGGTTTGTTTAAGTCAACAAGAAAGCGGCACTGCTGACGGTTTGCCTTTAAACACCTTCTTTTCTCTGCTTATTAAAATCTGGGCAAACACGTGCAACCAGAGATGACACAGCCTTGAGAGTGAAAGAGGCAGACGGTTTTCAATGTGTGTGCGTGTGTAAAGTTGGTAAAAATGTGTTAAAGTTGGTTTAAATGAGTGAAGGCAGGTTATTAGCATGGCTCAATAATGTAGCCGTGGGGCAGGACACGGCTAGTCAAGGCCACAGTGTTTCCTGAGCTGCTCATTTAGTTTTAGAGAGAGTTTGTAGGTGCTGCACTGGTACCTGAAATGCTCCGGACCTGGTTATCTACGAAGAGCTAATGAGCAGTAGCTTTTACAGACCTTCAACAGACTCACAGAAACAGGCACAGAGCTACTGTACATATTGGCCTAGTTGAAATATTGGATTTTTTAAAAACTCTGTAATGTTGTTTATTTGTTGTTATTTTGTTTATATATATATATATATATATATATATATATATATATATATATATATATATATATATATATATATATATATATATATATATATATATATACACACACATATTTTTTTTTAATTATATGAAATATATATGCTCACCAGTCACTTTATTAGGAACACCTGTCCAACTGCTCATTAATGCAAATTTCTAATCAGCCAATCACTTTGTAGCAGCTCAATGCATAAGAAAGGTGATTTAAGTGACTTTGAATATGGCATAGTTGTCGGTGCCAGACGGGCTGGTCTGAGTATTTCAGAAACTGTTGATCTACTGGGATTTTCACGCACAATCATCTCTAGGATTTACAGAAAATATCCAGTGAGTGGCAGATCTGTGATCACAAATGCCTTGTTGATGCTAAAAGTCAGAGGAGAATGGGCAGACTGGTTTGAGCTGACGTAACAGTAACTCAAATAACCACTTACAACCGAGGTATGCAGAAGAGCATCTCTAAACACACAACACATCGAACCTTGAGGCGGATGGGCAACAGCAGCAGAACTCCACAACGGGTGCCACTCCTGTTGGCTAAGAACAGGAAACTGAGGCTACAATTCACACAGGCTCACCAAAATTATACAAAAGGAGATTGGAAAAACGTTGCCTGGTCTGATGAGTCTCGATTTCTGCTGCAACATTCAGATGGTAGAGTCAGAATTTGGCGTCAACAACATGAAAACATGGATCATCTTGCCTTGTATCCACAGTTCAGGCTGGTGGTGGTGTAATGGTGTGGGGGATATTTTCTTGGCACACTTTGGGTCCATTAGTACCAATTGAGCATCGTGTCAACGCCACAGCCTATCTGAGTATTGTTGCTGACCATGTCCATCCCTTTTTGACCACAGTGTACCCATCTTCTAATGGCTACTTCCAGCAGGATAATGCGCCATGTCATAAAGTGTGAATTATCTCAGACTGGTTTCTTGAACATGACAATGAGTTCACTGTACTCAAAAGGTTTCCACAGTCACCAGAGCTCATTCCAATAGAGCACCTTTGAGATGTGGTGGAACAGGAGATTCACATCATGGATGTGCAACCGACAAATCTGCAGCAACAGTGTGATGCTATAATGTCAATATGGACCAAAATCTCTGAGGAATATTTCCAGTACCCTGTTGAATCTATGCCACAAAGGATTAAGACAGTTTTGAAGGCTAAAGGGTGTCGTGGTACAAGTTAAGTGTACCTAATAATGTGGACAGGTAGTGTATATATAAAACTATAATCCGTTCAAATATTACTCAAATGTATTTCCATGGCTTGTCGTGTTAAACAATGACATATAAAAAAAACAAACACTGTGTATACAAATAGATTCTATTCAGTATTTAACCAAAACTATGAATACTTTTTTTACCATAAATTAATAGTCAAATCATCAGTATAAAATAAATGAAAAAACTTTTTTTTTTAGTTAGTTGCCGCAAAGAAAGGGAATAATTAGATAGAAAGTAAGTTAGTTGCCCATTAATATTTGGGTTTTTTTTAACCACAACTAAAAGTAGTCTTTATAAAAAACAATGTAGTTATTGAAGAAAAAGGAAAAACTGCACTGTACACAGTCTGTAAATATACATTTTACTGTTACATTTTTTCAGATTTTTCCTTATTTTTGAAATACAGGAAAATATATTTACAGTTGAAATGGTGAAAACATTTGTCCACCAACAATTAGTAAGTTTTCAGATTTCAATCTCGTGTTATTTTCAGATATAAATTGTAATATATTATATATCATAAATGGCTAGTTTTAAAATCATTTAAATTATACTATTTTCTTCCCCTGACACTAGAACAAGTCTGTATTTGCATGCCTTCACGGTGCAGGACTAAAGTAATTTATTCTAAAACCGTGTGTATTTATTTAGGAACATAATTATATTTATATACAACTGGACAAATAAAAACAAACTGGGGAAATGATTACACTGAATTACATAATATTGTTTTTATTTATTTATTGTTTTATATCATTTGCTTTTAATGTTATTTAATTTTATAGCAGTTGTTTTTGTTAAATTTCATTTTAAAAGGTATTTTAAAAGGTGTACTGTATGCTTTCCACAATTTTATTCCTGTGTAAATGCATTAATGCTGCTTCAGAACACCAACAAACCTTTGCAAATGCATATATTTGAGGTTTTATGCCGCATCAGATTTGATTCAATTCGCCAAATAACTGCCTGGGGATGGCGGCAACTTCATGGAATCATTTGAATCGTTCAAAACAATTTGATCATTCACTCATCACAACTTTGATTATCATACCGCTTAAAGAAGTAGTTCTTCTGCATCCGATCTTTAAAGAAAATTATATCACAACATCACATAATATTATCATGCATCCTTAGTTAAATAAATTTAAATTACATTCGAATTACAACTATGAAGGTTTTCAATTAGCTAACTGAAGAATTTCCCGCCTCGGCTCAAGGATACAGTCTGTGCGAAACGTCGAGCTGCAACAGTTTGAGCAGATTCGACCGCATCAAGGCTGTGAAGTGATAACTGTTAGATGTTTTGTAACATCTAACTAATATATATTTTTTCTAAATTGATGTTACTAGCATCTGGAACATCTTGTTTTAGGACCGTAATTTTTTTTCATTGGGCAACTTAACGTTTTTATGATGTGAAAAACTGAGGGCTGCTTCGTTGGTGAGGTAAGTTAGTAACGTTAATATTAAATTACTATGTTCCTTGACATTTCAATAAACTGTATTATGTGGTTTTCCTTTTGTAGAATAATGTTGCTAAAATGCCCTTTTTTGCCTCGAGGGAAAAGATAACCTTAATTGAAACGTTAAATCTTTGGACAACGCAAGTTAACTTAAGTCATGAATTAATGAAACAGGCTTTGTCTAAAGCTCAAAACTGCTGTTTTATTATTATTTTATTATTATATTTGGGTTTTTGTGTCCAGTCATGCTCTTTATCTCTTCATGAGCTGTTGTTTTCAATAAAAAAAATATTATTTTACATTCCACATTTCAGCTTGTTCTGTGTCAGAGTAGTTGGTCTGTCGGAGTACTCGATTCTGATTGGCTTGTTTTGTTCAAACAGATGAATTCACTTCCGGTCTGTTCAAGTCAGCTGATGGTTTCTTAAACAAGTTCTGTGCCATATTTCAGTGAGGAAGAAAATCAGATGTTCCATAAAGTGGACCAGACATTCACTATTTTGTCTGAGGTTTGTTTGAATAATTTTATGCAAAACTATGTAATTTTATGGCTGTAAAATTCAGCATGTACTATATTGTGCATTTGTATGACAGGAAGTTTATTGTCAGTAGAAAACTTTGTTTTTTAATCACCACATCAGCGTCTCTAATGATGCCCTAACATTTCTTATCAATTCTGCCACCGAACAACAAATCAGTTTTAGCAGGTAGTTCCTAATTGTTTTGACAAACATACTCTCTTCCTCTCAGGGTGCTTTCACACATGTAGATCAATTGTTTTGTTCCGAAACAGGGATTAAAATTGCTACAATGTTTATTTTTGTTCTTGGTGCGTGTACCGTAGGCATTACAATAGGTGCTATGTTGACATATCGGAGCAACGGGCAGAAGCAGACAATGAGGTGTCTTTCTATTATAATATTTGTGGGCAGTACGCCAAATGTATGGAAACACACAGAAACAGAAGTGGGTGTGAAGTGTGCCAGTCACTGAATCCAGCATACAGGTTTTCAACTGTCCGCCAAGTTTTGTCGTATAGTATGCACTGTGTCTGTAATAAAGTTATCTGCATTGCACGTGATGGCATTTTCTATTTTGCCTTTAGCTTTAGCTCAAAATGCCTCTCAAATCGCATTTTTTTAGATGCGAATAACAGAAAAAACTAACCCGGTTTGAATTTCTTAATGATGGACAAAGTTTCGGAGGTAGTGTGTCAATGCAATTCACGTAATGTGAGGTCGAATGAATTTTTTAACATGCGAAAATACGAACAAAAATTTCAGATTCAGTGTGCAATAACCTTTTTTTAAATAAGTTTTTCAGTTTTCACCTTTATTGAATAGGACAGTGGAGAGCATTGACAGGAAAGCAAGGGGAGCAGAGAGCGAGGAAGGATCGGCATAGGACCGTGAGGCAGGAATCGAACTCGGGTTGCCGTGAGCACCGGAGTGCATGTGTCGACCCACTAACCACTGCACCACTGGTGTGACGTGTGCAATAACCTTTAAACTAAAATGTGAAATCATAATTAAGGCCCACTTTAACATGACGTAAAGAAGTAACTAAAATAAAATTGAAGTTGGCAGTTCATTCCACTGTGGTGATCTGATTAAGAAAGGGACTAAGCTGAAAATGGAATAAATGAATGAATAAAAATAAAAATTAATAGAAACTATACCGATGATTATAAAGAAGTGACATTATTTTAATCTAATATTAAAATAAAAACAGAAAATATAGAAATATAAACAGTTTTTATTCAAATTTATTTCCAATCTGTTAAAATGTGTTTTTTAAAGTAAAATATGAATTAGAGAGTATACACAAATTATTACTAAATTCACAATAATGACTCTAAATCATGCTTAAACAACAATATATTCAATATACTTCGCTCAACAAAACAGTATGGTAGGTCCCTGCACAAACAATATCAGACCACACACCAAACAGACAATAATAAATCCCCATCAGTTTTCAAGCACAGCACTCAGATCAAAGAATAGCTGTAGTGAGAACACTGTACTTCCCATGGCAATCACGCATTACACTGTACCATCCACAGGTTTACACACACTGCTATTCTAAGCCCACTAAACCGTCAGCAAACTATGCATCTCTACGTTACATCTGAATGTAATTATCTGCAAAAAAGAAGCACTGGTTCATAGCACAGTTTGAATGATCACAAAGGAAACAGCAGCCAAGAAAAACCCAATGCGCTAATCAGGATTTAGCCTTTGTTTTTAGTGAAGCAGAAGAAAGACAAATAAGATGAAGTGTTCTCGCTTTTCACCACATTGTAGCTGGGGTATTTGGCATAATACTGAATCTTTATCGTGCAATGAGAGAAAGCTATTATGTACAGATTTGTTAGCTCATATTTGATTGTTATTAAACATGTAAATGTCAGACAGGTTTAGTGAGAAAGAATAGGAGGAGGAGAAAGACTTGCTGAGTTGTAAGTAATCTACAGTAGCAGTGAGTAGATGTTCCCATTGAGATGCTCCTAAAGGTTTTTCACATTCCATCTTGCTATAAAGTTTATTCTTAAATAGAGGTCGACAAACGTGTGTTTTTCCTTTCCAATTGCAATATTTAGAAATTATAGCAGATAATAATTAATAAAAGATGTTATCATAACATTTTTTTGAGGCGTTAATTTTATTTTCCCCCTCTTCATCTCATAAAATTTAACAGTTAATTATAAATGATACTGAAAATGACTTGGAAAAACAAAAGCCTGTCCATTCAGGGCACTTCAATCAGACTTCCTAGTTTTTCAGAAATTGTGGTGATTTTGTGGTGGTAATTCCAAGAAATTTGTGGAAAATTTTGAGATTTTATATATATATATATATATAAAATGAGATATCTTACCATACTAGGTAGCGTACTATGTTAGATGTGCAATCTTCATGACACAAATGATAAAACTAAAGCTTCATTTTGGTCTCTTGTCAAGACAAGATCTAAAACGTTAGAGATTTAGCCAAAGGAAGGTTGTATAACTATTATTTTTACCCATGATCTTACATTCTCTTTGTCAGATTTCACTTCTTGGATCATTTGACATCATGTAACTCGCTCAGGACATTAGTTTGGGCTTCCCCTATGATAATACAGCTAAAACATGGATTTCTGTAAAACTTGTCAATGGCAGGGAAGTGTTTTCTCTTCTCAATGACAGGCAAAGAGTTAAACAAAATTATTTATCGATTTGACGCACATCATAATACCAGCCATACATGTAAATCACAAATAATGTCCTTCAATTTGGTCATGTCCAGCAGCCGTCATTCTTAAACCAACCTCCATCATTGTAAGCTGCTTGCTTTTCTGTCTGTTCCATTGCTTCGTTTGTTAGAGGTTTGCTCCTACTTTTTTGCAGTCTGAAGCGCTTCAAACGCACGAAACGCCCAATTTGCATCATAGGATGTCCCACATGTAAATCACTCTTACTCTTATGTTCTTAAGTCACGTAAAACAATTAGTTGCAAACTGAAATAAATATAAATTGATTACATGGTTTAGAATCATATTTTTTATGAGATTATTTAAATTGTGTTTAAATTAAGAATTTTTAACATCGTAAACAAATTCGACTTTTTGTTGATTTGTTGATTTGTTTTTTTATTTAAACATGAGTAAAAATGGCAAAAGTTGGATCAAATGACCTTTTCAAGTCTACTGAGCATGTCAGATGTGATAATTATCAAGATTTTTCTTAATTATTCTTTTTTTTGTGTGGCCTAGACTGTTCACCCTGTTCTCTGCATGCTTGTAAATTAATTATATCATTTAGTGGGTTAATGTGCAGTGTTGTTGATCTTGTTGTCACAATTAGTTACTTGTCTTGTGATGTGGGTTGTTCCAGTACTCAAATTTACAATTTAATTGGTTGTGTTGTATACTAAGATAAAGAGTCTACTTTATTCTAGCTCTCATTAATTTTTATGTGACGTCACAACCACTTATTTCAGTTAATTTAGGAGTTCTTACAGTACAGAACATAAGCTGAAGCACATTTTAATGGCTTAAGTTTTGTAATTCTTATTCTAATTTTAAAAAAATTCTTAGAGTTGCTTAATCTTAATAGGCAGATGTTATAATATCCAAAGCAGATTTTAAACCAAAGCAACATGACATTTTAAATTCAACGAAGGCGTATACTTAAAATAATAAGGCAGATGAATTCATCTAAAAATATATATTTATAGCACTACATCTATATCATGAATCACTTTATTTAAATATAATAGAGATGCGTGGATCAGCTGAAATGTCACCCAAATCCACTGCTTCAAGCAAATCATTCACCCGCCACCCACCGCCACTTATAATTTTCTTTGATATTGATATCTGCACGCAAATTGAATTGTTCGTTTTTAACAATTAGAGCTAATCTGCTCTGTGTGCATGTATGATAAATACACTGATCGTGAGTCGCTTTTGAATGAGCGTTTATTTATAAAACAAAAGTTTGGCTTTGCCCAGAGTAGCCTACTTTTTCTTTAATAAAATACACACAGGCTTTATTACTCCCTTCAGACTTGAATGGGAATGTCATTGTTGCCTTCATCGCAACACTATATGTTTAGCCAGAGCAATGGCTTGTTAACCCCTTTGCCAAATCTCCCATACTGTACTTTTTGCCTTCTTTTAGTTTTGCTTTTAATTCTCTCTTTTTTATTTTTCTCTTATTTCTGTTTCCGTTTTGTGCTTAACCCATTCGTGCTTAAAAAGGGGGGTGTTTTTTTAAATGAGAGTCTGCATATTAGTTACTCTGCCTGATGGAAAATGCATTTAAAGCATGTTCATATTTTATGATTGATCCTAACCTGCAATCAGTTAGAATGAACTTTTTAAACTACCTGACCCACACTTCCTGTACATTTTCCGCATGACCCATTAATGTAACCCCGATTGTGCAGCACTAAAACATTTTCATCCAAGGATTACATGTAAGAGTTTACATAAAATGCTATTTATTGATTTATGCTACATCTGTATCACACGTCATTATGCTGTCAGGATCTCTTTTAAAGTCTTAATTCATCCATCCATCCATCTATCCATCTATCCATCCATCTATCTATCTATCTATCTATCTATCTATCTATCTATCTATCTATCTATCTATCTATCTGTCTGTCTGTCTGTCTGTCTGTCTGTCTGTCCGTCCGTCCGTCCGTCCGTCCGTCCGTCCGTCCGTCCGTCCGTCCGTCCGTCCGTCCGTCCGTCCGTCCGTCCGTCCGTCCGTCCGTCCGTCCGTCCGTCCGTCCGTCCGTCCGTCCGTCCGTCCGTCCGTCCGTCCGTCCGTCCGTCCGTCCGTCCGTCCGTCCGTCCGTCCGTCCGTCCATCCGTCCATCCATCCACCTGTTCATCCATCCACCCGTTCATCCAGTCATTCATTTATATTATTCTAAACACTAATACATTTATAAATTTAATGTTTTATTTTAATATTTGTTGTAACAATATTATCAAATTAAGCAGAAAATCATGTATTTATTTATTTTTTATTTTTATTTTTTTATTGACATCTGTATTCCGAATGGTTCCAACTACCATTTAACCAGCAGGTTGATAAATTCATATACAAAGCCATTTATTTATTTATTTGTTTTCTTGCTTCGTGTATCAAGTAGATTTATTCAAGTTGAAGATCAAGTTCAAGTACATTAATTTATAAAGAACATTTAAAAAAGTCACAAGACTGACCAAAGTGCTGTACATAAGTCAAAATAAAGTAAAAAGACAAAATAAAAACATTAAATAAGCCAGGAGGAATGACTGAAAACATTTAAAAATGAAGCAGTAGAAAGGACTATTAAAATAATATTAAAAAGCCAAGCTAAATAGTTATGTTTTTTGGTGTAATTTAAAAATAGATAGTGATAGAGCCAGTCTGATCTCAAGGGGAAGATTAATTGAATCTTCTATGTGAAGCTGCTTTGACACTATCTACATTGTAAAAAGCGCAATAGAAAAAAAGATGAATTGAATTGAATTAATTAGTCTAAAAACACATATGTATTTATTGAATTATTTTTAAACACTATGTCTATATAAAAATTGACTCAGGCATGGGTTTGGCACTTTTACCCACATTTTGGGTTATATCTGTTTCCTCCCTAGTAGAGCTCACAAAGGCTACATGCCTTAAAAGAGAGGTTTAACTCCGCTAATAGTGTTCACTGACTTCCAGCCCACCGCCAAAAAACAGATCACACTTGTGGCCTATAAGCTGAATGTGCCATTTTCTGTTATGAATCGTGGATTATTGTTGTGTTTCTATAGGCTTATACCAACTGAAGTCCATGTATACTCATGCTTCACAGCTTAAATCCAGTGTCTGTGTATCAGTTTATGTCAGAAAGCAATGTAAGCTTATTTTCTGCTGAAGTGTACATGGATGCTCAGGCTGGGGTGGATTTGAATATGTTAGATGAGAATAGATGGTCCTAGACTGCAGTTACAGCTTTTGGAACTGGTTTGCAATCCCAAGATGCAATGTAGGCATTTAGGTTCTCATTTAGTTTACACTCAAAGCCATTGAGTGTAACGTTTTTGTTTTTTATCGTGAAGTAGTGTATGCATGCAGTATGTGTGATGCAGATTTTGTCTTTGGGACAGTAAGCAGATGCAAAATTGTTTACGCATTACTTGGTTTGTCCACAAGATGTCAAAACAGATCTGGACTTTTGGTTCACAGATGGTAACAAACAAAAATAAAACCAAACTATTGATAGCAGCAAAAGAGATAGGCCTAGTTTCCACCTGGTATTAACAATCATTCAGATACATCTTTTCTGACCACTATTGTCCTGATTTTGTTTCAGATTTCACTTTTGCTCAGTGAAACAAACAGGAACTACTGAATGAAAAAATCCATGTTATAAGCAAGTGGGAAGGAAATCAAATGACAGAGTTGGATATGGGGCGACGCGAAGTAGGGTGCTGTCGCCTCACAGCAAGAAGGTCGCTGGTTCGAGCCTCGGCTGGTCAGTTGGCGTTTCTGTGTGGAGTTTGCATGTTCTCCCTGCGTTCGCGTGGGTTTCCTCCAGGTGCTCCGGTTTCCCCCACAGTCCAAAGATATGCGGTACAGGTGAATTGGGAAGGCTAAATTGTCCATAGTGTATGAGTGTGAGTGAGTGTGTATGGATGTTTTCCAAAGATGGGTTGCGGCTGGAAGGGCATCCGCTGCATAAAACGTTCTGGATAAGTTGGCGGTTCGTTCCGCTGTGGCGACCCTGGATTCATAAAGGGACTAAGCCGTAAAGAAAATGAATGAATGAATGAGTTGGATATGGGAATTATGATTTAATTAGTGATTTTGTTATAATGCACTAAAGTTTTCACAGTTTTATAACATAAGTTGATCATGTTTCAATTCTGCGCTTTAATAATAATATTAATTAATAATAAGACAAAGGGAATAAGCCGAAAAAAAATGAATAAGACTAATAAGTAGGGTTGGGTACCGAAACCCGGTGCCATTATAGCACCGGTACCTTTGTAACCGGTATGTACCGGATCAAATCAGCATATGAATTTCGGTACCTAATTTCGGTGCCACTGGTGCTGTGACAAGGATGTAAGAAGCATCAAGGGGCGCATCAAAGGCACACATAGGTACGCGTTGTCACACCATCTCTAAACATTTAATCCTAAACAACTTTGAGGAATACTGACAGGCGATGTCAGGCGTTTGTTCTTGTTGCTTAGGGAACGGATGCACACAACGCACACATTCGGTGAGCGAGAGCGACTCTCTTCAGATCAACAGAGGTTGACGCCCAAATTGACACAGTTAATAGCGATTTTAACTCTTTTAATATAGGAAGTCCTCGGCTATGCAGAGACCATTATTAATCAGAAATCTAGTGTACATAGATTTACGTTAGGAAATGCAGTATTGAATTTACAAACAGTCGGCAAGTACCAACGAACATGTAACACATTGATCAAATGTAGTTTTCAGTCACGCTCATGTAAGTCATTCAACTCGTTCAGTTTTGCTTTCATTCATTTTTGATTTCCGTCTTCAACACATGATTTATTTACAACACATTTTTAAACATAATAGTTTAACTAACTCATTTCTAATATCTTTTATCTTCCCCATGGTGACAGTCAGTGCATATTATTTTACTAGTTCTTTTGCATCACAGTTGTATTCAGACAAAGTCCCTTTAAGTATTTTATAGTCTTTTATTCAGATTAAAGTGCAATTTAAAGATTTAATCAGTTAACTATGAAAAGTGAAATTAGTCAAATTATTTTGTAACTGATTTGTTGTGTATATCAAAAAATATACAGTAAATATTTCTTAAGGAGGCTAATAATACTCACCTTAAATTTTTTTTATTAAAAACTGCTTTTATTCAAGAAATAAACAATAAGAAATACAACTAATTATGACTATGTTCAGAAACATTATTTTAAATGAATAGGAGGGCAAAATAAATGGACTTCAACTGTAGGCCAATCTGTTAAAGTTTACAGGTGCAACAATGTGCCTTGATGTACTGTATGTTGGAAATGTGTTATCCTACACCAGTACAAAGTTACTTGTCAAATAAATGAACTAGGAAGATTATTGTGAGTTTAAGTTATTTATTATCTGGTTTATGAAGATAAAAAAATTACATTGAATATTTTTTAAAGTATTTTGTGATATATGTTAAAGTGTGATCATGAAAGGAACATTCAAAAAGCAACTCATGTAAACACCTTGATCATATTATTGTCTTATTCAGATTAAGGCAAATCATTAGATACCCATGTAAACACAGTCACAAGCCCAGCTCAGTTTTTTGATGACCACGAGTTGATCACGAGTTCAGTATTTTGATGAGAGCCTTTCCACAGGTTAGTAGTAAGCTAATGTAATTTCATAATGCAAATCTTAAATTCATGCTAAACAACAAATGATCAAAGGAAATACATTAATGCAATTCAAATATATAAAATATGAATTGATGTTTACTTTAAACTTAAATTGTATTGTTCTATTAAAGTTATTTTTAAAAGATTTTGTCAAATAAAAGATTTTTCTAGAGTCATCCACCATAATTTTGTGGCTTAAAAGTATCGGTTCAGGCACCGTTTTGGCACCAGTACCATTTTAAAAGTATTGACTTAGCATCGGTATCGAAATAACCCCAAACGATACCCACCCTTACTAATAGGGATAGATGAAAAGTAAAAGAACAGAGAATCCGTTTATCTGTATTTTATTTGACTTTAGACGATAGAAAGTGCATGCACTGTGCAGACTGTGTTGAGAGTATGGGTTAGACTGTGTTTGTGTGTGTGGCTGTGCAGTGCAGGTTCAGTATTCAGCTCAGGGTGCACCAGTCATGCTAATTGCTCCCAAGGTCAGAGCCTGAGCTGGGCTTTGCTGAGTGTGTATACCTGAGTGTGTGTGCCTGATCTAGACTGCCTGAATGGCATGTTTTGATCAAGCCTAATTTGATCAGTCGAAAGTGTCGGTCTGAACAGGGCCTGCTGATTCTGATGTCGACAGACTCTGAATCTATGTAATTATTGAGCAGGTAAAAAACAGTTCTCACTTCTAACTTCTGTCTGCTGATTTCTCCATTTCGCAGTTACATTGTGGATGATAGCTGTTTTTATTTGCCTATGAGGTGTTAACATACAGTAGTTTTTGTCTGCATATTTTGTTTATTGGAGAATGTGTTAAGACTCAGGAACATACCCGATTAGTCAACAGTTTGGACACCTGTTCTTTTTTTGCCATTGTTTTCCACATTTTAAATACAATGTGAATATTTATATGTACACTCATTGGCCATTTTATTAAGTACGCCTTGCTAGTATCTGACTGGACCAGGTTATGACATGTTTGTCATGCCAAGAAGGTTTCCTCCACACTATCACCAGCTTAAAGGAACATTCACCTATTTTGACACTATTGATACAAGGCAGGATATATTCATGCTTTCATGTTGTTTTCACCAAATTCTGACCTTAAAGACCAGATCAAACTAAACATGATGCAATAAAATGTGGCAGATCACTGAAAAACTACTTTTACTAAGAACACAAATCAATTCATGGCCTACATCAATTTCATGTCTCGAAGCAGGTGCACTGACAACAACAATGTGTTTTTGACATCCTATCCACTACGACACTCATCTTGAACTTTTTTCTCTTTTTTATTCATCTTTTTTATTCATTCATTCACTCATTCATTCATTCATTTTCCTTCGGCTTAGTCCCTGATTTATCAGGGGTCGTCACAGGAGAACAAACCACCAACTAGTCTTATCATGTTTTATACAGCGAATGTCCTTCCAGCCACAACCCTGTGCTGGGAAACACCATCAAGTCCCATCAAGTTGTTTTGCTCATGTTTTTGTAGTCACTGTGACAATTCTCAGACACCAATGATTAATAAACACTCAACTTCCATACTTTTCCTCAACACATCTTTTTTTTTCTGGCATCTAAACAGTTTTCCATGCTGTAGCACCACTAATCTTGCACTTTTGTGAAAATGCAAAAAATCTACACACTGCTCCAAAATTAAAAAGTATTGGATGTTTTGATGCCCAATTATGGTAAACCTATTCACCTTTTTCTCCGCGTACGAGTGGGCGCAGCCATTTGAATCATTTTGGCTCGAGACTTCCGGTCTCATTCACTTCCATTCATTTTTAAACATTAAAAACAGCTCGTTTTGCTGCTTGGTGTTGCAAACTGATATTTTCTTATTATATCTACTTTGTCTGTATTGTCGTGCAAACACTTGTTTGTAGAGTAAGTAGTTTGACCGTTTTCTGCCGTTTATTATTCCTAGTCATTTCTCCCATAGGCAGCTGAATCGGAAGTTCTAAAACAATCGCAAAAACGAGCGCACTTCCGCATTGAAGAATAAGGTCAATACAACAGTACTGTTTTTTTTCTTAGCTGACAGAAGTAGTACCTTTGTACTCATCTGCTGCTGTAGCTCACCTTATTCAGGGTTTGATGTGTTTGTGAGTTCAGAGATGTTCTTCGGCAGACATCAGTTATGATGATTGGTTGAGTTATTTGATTGTTGCCTATTCTATTAGCTCAAACCAGTCTGCTCATTATCCTCTGACCTCTGCCATCAAGAAGATATTTTTGCCCACAGAACTGGCATTTCTGCACCATTCTCTGTCAATCCTGCTTGGACTCATTTGTTTAAACATAAGTGATTTAACTTTATCATTAATATTCACTTGTTAACCTCTTCACAAATAATACAGTCTATCACTAGAACTCCCAGTGTACATAGGGCAGGTAAAGAAGAGCAGTCTGGGTTTGTGTGGTGATGTCTGTGACAGCGGCAGTGATGTCAGGCTATGAGTGAGATTGATAGGGTCTATGATCAGGGACGCGCTGCTCTTCTGAACAGCGCAGAGATGGATCACATCACACACATACACACTCACACGTCTCCTTGCTTTCCTGGATAAATGAACTAAGGGGGAATTCATCACTCCCTGCTCCAAAAAGAGAGAGTGAGAGGAAGAAAGAGACAGAAAAAAGCATACCTCCGTCAGCTTCTGGGTCAACCACCTCCCTGCTTCTACTCCTCCTCCACCTTTTCCTGTGCCTCTCCCTCATTCCGCCATCAGCGGTTCTCCTCACAGGTTAGGTGTCAGGCTACAGGCCTGGTTTTGTTGTTGTGGTGTCATAGAATGATTTGTCAACGTGAACGATTTGCCACTCAAGTGAATCAATCAACCTGCAGGAATGCACTAACAGAGGCAGAGAGACAAGCGTATCCTCTCAGCATGAGCCTTCGTTGTGACCGGCATTTTGTCTTCCTCAGGCCCAGCCCTTAGACATTTTTGGGGGAAAAAATGCTACCTCAGTTTACCTCCTGTGTGAGGGTCATTCCTCATGTCTCCAAGTCTCTGTCATAGTTTCGTATAGTCGCCTCTCTGTTTCTTTACTGTACGTTTTCTTTGCCCGAATTAGTCTTTGTCATGGCTGATTTGAAATAAGCATCCTATTGCATTAGCACATGCCTTATTAAGCAAATGCTTATATGAAAGACCTTGCTTAACTGGTAGACAACCTCACAATTAAGTCTTCTCTGTGCAAAACATCTCAAACTTTATTGCCCTGGCAAATGACCCAAGGGAAGCTGCTAAGAACTTTCACGTCTGATGTTATTTCCCTGATGGTGATGATGTTTTCATTGATGAATTATTAAATAACCAACAAAATATGAAAATACTGTCATTGTTTAGTGAACTGCATATCATTTTTAAAATCTGTATGACTTTCATTCTTCTGTGGAACAGAAAAATGATTGCAGAATCTCCAAACCGCTGTTTTAACAGCAGCATGTACTTAAATGTTTTTTAAAATATTACTTTAATTGCTGTTTTTTTTGCAAAAATTCATTGTTGTAGTTTACATGGAAACATAAAAAGTATGTTTCATAAACAGGAAATGAGGAAATGTTACCTCGGCACAAGGTAAATGATGACTGTATTTACTTTTTTGGATTGAGCTATCTCTTTAAATTGCAATGCAATGATTCTTATTGTATGACATAATTATTATAGTTAGACATAATTATTCAAATGTTAAATGTTTATTTGTCAATTACTAGGGGTGAGCAATATGAGTATTTTTGATCGTGGTAATTTTATATCAGCATTTTTTTGGATCATTGATATCTGTTTTTGAAGAAGCTGACTTTTACCAGCCCAGTACTGGCCCAAAACCAGCCCAGACAAAATATTAGACTAATACTTAAATTAATTTTAAATTATTCAAATCAAAATTAACATAGTTACTTTAACCGTCATAATTTTTAACCATATAGCAACCAACACCAGCAGTCACAGAACTGCAATACAACCGGATCACGTTGAAACACTGCCCCCTCTTACCCAGACACTGCACTTAATTATCTATTAGAGTATGTTTTACTTTCGAAATGGGTTATAAATTCGTCCATTTTGGCGTTTTAAATTCTTTTGAAAATAATTAGGGGCTTCTTGTCAATCAGACAACGCTTCTAAACAAAATCTTTTTGTTCTTGCTGTCAATGGAAAAAAAATGATTGACAAAAGAGTCAGGATAAACCACTGTAAGTCTAACTGCGAAGGGGAGTCAGATTTGTCTATAGAGTCAGATTTTGATACAACTTCACCTCCTCTTGCAGGTGGGCCCACATGGTTTGCGCTATGCAGTGGTCACTACTAACTGAATGTAGTAGGAGCACACAGTTATGTTTTGTTAAATAAGTAGCATATAAAAATTTATGTTTAAAAAAAAACGCTCAAATTTTGTCAACTTGCCAATGCCATTTTTTACCCCCACAATCAAATTCAAATTCAATTCAATTCACCTTTATTTGTATAGCGCTTTTACAATGTAGATTGTGTCAAAGCAGCTTCACATAAAAGGTCATAGTAAATTGGAACAGTGTAGTTTAGTTGTAGTTCAAATCCACCCAATCTGGCAACACTGGCTTTGTTTTTAGAATAAGAGATATACTTTGGCTTTACTGGTCAGACAACTTGCAGAATAGTATAACCAACATCAGAAAGAATCGTAAATCATGATTGTAAAATTTGTGATATAATATTTTGGCCATATCGCCCATTCCTAATTACCACCCACCGCAGCAATGAACACTATGTCTGAATGACTGAACTATGACTGTTTTCATTAAATATCAGTGACACACCAAGAAACGTGCAGTGATTTACAGCTAAATATAAAGGTAAAAGCTCCATTAAAGAGCCCTAACTGCTTACTGGTCAAACAAATGTCAAGACTGTTTACTTTACCAATTTACCTTTGCTTGTCAAGGACCTCGGGCCTGCCTGCTGAAGTGCCAGAACCATTTTTTGATTGTGCGCTCGACAGAGAGGCAATAGTGTCATTATGAAGTGGCAATTTGTCGGGAACCCAACAAAGAAACGTTGTAACAATTAATCACAGGGAGAATGGGAAATAACGTGTAATTATGTTCATTAGGCAGCAAGTGCAAGGGCAATTATCTTCGCCTACCGTAGCCTGTCAGAAGCATGTCGGGAGTGATGCAGTAATAATTCACAACTCGCTGTGTTTTATAAGTGTTTTATTAGAGCTTGTGGAGATGGACTAGGGACCAGCGGGTCACCAGGTTGAAAACTGATGGTTCACAAGGCCATTCTTCTGTTGTGCCCTCAAACTGCAGTGGAGCTCTGTAGAGATTTAAAGGTAAAGAATTCTGCATAATGGTTTACGGCAGAGAAAAACAGCTTCACTTCAGATCATATGCATTCTCACACTCTAATGTTATCATATGTATTCCAGACTAGATAGATTTCTGCAGGATTATAGCAAATTGTCATTGCACTGGATACAAAATTACAAACCAGGAGACATTTGCAAATCTGTTTTTCACAACTACACTCTTAAGGCCCTTGCAAACCGGGATGTTTTTTGCTTACGTTTTCTGTTAACGTTTAACGCCTCGTGACTATATAAAGTGCGCCAATGTGATCGTGCACACCAACGCGGCAAAACTGCAGGTGTAAAAGCATCATTTTTAAAGTAACGCCTCATGCTTGTTTTTTTGTTTTGACGAGCTGCGTCAAAACCATTTCCTCCAATCAGATTGGCACTTTTTTTGACATGCACGGAGCTGCTGAAGTTACTGTAAACAGCACTTGGACGTGCTCAAGTGCAAAACTGTCAATGCGAGCGCACATTGAAGAAGATGGTCAGTGGTAATTTGAACGTGGAACTGCTTATTGCACTGGTGAACAATAATCATTCATTGCTAGAGCTGAAGCTGCTACTTGAACCATCCATAACAACAAGTGTGTCAACTTTCTGTCTTCTTTTTCTGTGTTACAAGCGGGTGTCAGAAGCTTAAAGTTGTGTAGGACCATCTAACGTCAAGGAGTGATTTTGCATACTCTGCTGCTCGGCGCCAGTGAAAATCGCTTGGGTTTGAATCCTCAAAACGCTGACAATAAACGCAAACGAAAAGTTTCCGAGTTTTCAAAAAAAAAAGTGTTTTCACAGTGAAGCAAATGGGGAAGAACCATCAATGCCAAAAACTTGTTTTTTTTTAAGGTATTACACTTTTCTGAGCGGATTTTCAGTGTAGTTTAGTGATGTCATGGTAATTGAAATATGAATTCAGCTTTCACAAATGATGTTTATGATGTGTAAAAGCAAAAAAAATCTGTAAAAACCTAATATTCCTGTCTAAACCATTCAAATTGTCAGGCTGAACAATGTATCCTTTGTTCAGTTATATTAAAATCGTATTTTCTTTTTTGCCGAATGGACATTTTGGTTTATTTTGATTATAACTGTGCTTGTTTATGTATTTAAATGCTTTCAAGTCTGATTATTATGTTTGTTATAGGGCTGTCAGTGTTATTGCGTTAACACGTGATTAATCTAAAAAGATGTTTGCAACATATTTCTTCAGTGTAATTAATCGCTTGATAAGGTTTGACCCCAGCTTTTCACTGTCATCACAGCTATATCATTCGTTCTCGTTCCAAACCGAAATTACGTTGTCTGGCAGTGTTTAGGCTTTCAACCAAATAAAAGTGTAATTTAAATGAGCCAACATGCCATACATTAAACCTGAGGTCTCCTGTCGCGGTCATGAAACAATTTTTACTCAAGCATAAACTCATGGAGCAAACTCCAAAAGGAAACTAACTGTACAACATTGAAACTAAAAAAGAAGACACATTCCATTGCGTTTACTGAAAACCACTGGTTAATAGCCTAAAACTAATGGTTCTGTTTCCTTAAACTAGATTGTCATGCATTTCTTTATTTCAACACTACATATTTACAGTTAAATCCTATAATTCCATTTTGCGATTAATTTAGATTAATTGCATTCATGGTTTGTGATTAACGTGCTAATTTTTTAAATATCGATTGGCAGCCCAAGTTTTTTTTGGATTATTTTAAGTATTTTTATCTAAAAAAATGAAAACTATATTCAGATGAATTAATAAATAACATTATACAAATGTGTGTGCGTGTTTAAGATTATAGGCTTAAATAAATTTAATTGTTTATATTTAGTTATTGATTTATTTAAATACTTATACATTTGAATACATTTTATTTTGATAAAAAAAACAATATAAATAAATAAATTTGTTTTGATCTTATTAGAGGATAAGTGTTAAAACAGTAAAATAAAATAAATATTTAATAATGATTGAATACATTTTATTAATTCATAAAATAGATGAATTTTATCAAATAAAATACAATTTTAATATTTTTTTGAAATATGTATTTAAATAGCCTTGCATTTTATTTTGATCATTAGAAAATGCTAAATATGTTTTATATTCCAGTAAGTATGAGTTCTCAGTTTGATCATATGCCATCAGAAGGTCGCTGCTTACGTTACAGCACAACCATTCAAGTTTTTATATCAGGTAAAAACTGCAGCTGTTTGTCTGAGAGTGGAAAAACCTAACAGTAACGGTCTGTCTTGTGTCAACACTTGTTTTAAACAGTTAGACTCAGGACTCAGTCTTACTGCCTCAGGCTTTTCCTTTCAATCGGCTCGTCAATTAATTGCTCCAGCAGTTCAAAACAAGCCTCACCTGCCAGTCAGAGGAGCTTGTTTCTGCTCTAACAAACTGAGCAAACCTTCGACTTCTTCACTCAGTGTGAAACTAAAGCCTTACTTGACCTGCCAGCTTGATGCATTATGGGAAGCCACTTGCCCATGTGTCAATCAGTCAATGAGAGAGTGAAGAAATTTCACCTTTACATGACAGGTGTAGAATGTGAAAACGAGACTCTAGTGAGATAAGGAATTCAGACCTAATTAGCCATCTTTTTTCCAGAAGAATCATAGTTTCTTTTTTTCTAGAACAAACATTGTGAGATGTAACTGATTGAACCTTATTAAAAAAATGTAAATATACTTACTTACCTGAGTAGTTAATAGTTTAATAGTTAATTGTGCTTAACGCAGGTGAGTGGGTTTTACAAACCACCTGTAAGTGACTCACACTCTCTCCTCTCTGTATTCACCAGACACTTTATCAACTCTGTTTCTGGAAAACATCTTGCAATTCTTAGTGTGCTTAACGGAGATGAGTGGGCTTTACAAACCACCTGTAAGTGACACACACTCGCTCCTCTCTGTATGCACCAGGCACTTTGCAAGATGTTTTCAAGAAACAAAGAGAGTTGATAAGAAAGTGTCTTATCAACTCTCTTTGTTTCTTGAAAACATCTTGCAATTCTTAGTGTGCTTCACACAGGTGAGTGGGCTTTACAGAACACCTCTAGGTGACACACTTTTTTTTCCCTCTTCATATGAACCAGACACTTTTATGTACCTCATACTTTTTTGGCGAGTTCACAGGGGATTGGACTTGACAAATCACCTATTGGACTCACTCTCTCCTCCTTTTCAACCGTTTAAGATTTGTAGACTTTGTAGCTTTGACTGTTTATATCATTTATATACTGCCACTCTGTTGATTTGAAGTGCTTTTTTTGTCCTAACTTGTAAGTTACTTTGGATAAAAACATCTGCTAAACGCATAACTGTAAATGTAGATTAGCAATTGCGTTTCTTATTACTTACAGAGATAACTCAATATCAGGATTTTAATTCTTTTGGTGTTTCTGGTGTTTGAGTAAAACTGTTTAATTGATCAAATAATTGTTTATGGCATTTCTTCTAGATTTAAAACTAATTTTAAATGAATTTTGTCTAAAATAAATACATGGCATGTTTAAAGATATCTTACTTATTTTTAGACAACACAACATCAGTGTTTGAACTTGAGAACAGTTAAAAAATCTATTTGTTGGAATTGGTGGAAATCAAATCAAATTGGTGGAATATCCCTGACTTTTAAATGAAAACATTTGTTATTCTAACCAATAGTCAAACAACAAACAAACAAAATGCACACATTAAGAAGGTCGCTGATTCGAGTTCCGGCTGGGCCACTTGACATTTCTGTGTGGAGTTTGCATGTTCTCACGGTGTTCATTTGGGTTTCCTCTGGGTGTTCCGGTTTCCCCCACATTCCAAAGACATGCACTATAGGTAAATTTGATTAGCTAAATTGGCTGTAGTGTATGATTGCGTGTGTGAATGTGAGTGTGAATGGGTGTTTCATTGTGGCTGGAAGGGCATCCGCTGCATAAAACTGCTGGAATAGTTGGTGGTTCATTCCACTGTGGCGACCCCTGATAAATAAGCGACTAAGCCGAAAGAAAATTAATGAATGAATGAATGAATCAAATTGTGATACAAGGCCTTGAATGGTCTAGGACCACAATATTTATCTGAGCTTTTAATCCCATACACTCCTAGACGTGCTTTACACTCGTCTGACGCTGGTCTTTTAACTGCTGTCAACGTGGCTAAAATCTATGGGAGACCGAGCATTCTGTTCATTGGCACCTAAATTGTGGAACTCTTAACCATCTGATTTTCGCAATGCAGAATCCCTTAGTATTTTAAAATCATCTCTTAAAACTCACTTTTTTTAGGGTAGTTTTTATTTTATTTTTTATTTTTTTATTTTTATTTTATGCATTTTTCCTTGTCTTTTACTGCTTTTTACTGCCTTTACATTTTATGTCTGCAAAGTGCCTTGAGATGCTACTTTTCAAGACGCTACATAAAAATAAAGTTTATTATTATAGAATGTTATCAAAATTAGAATAAATCCATCAGATTTTTAACAATTTATATAATACTGTAAAGGCAGAAAAATATTATCTTGCTATTTTAAGTATTTTTTTAAAATTAAACTTGGCAGTTTATTATAATAATGTATTGTTTTGTAAAATATTGTTTGCTGTGTAGTTTATTATTTACACAATACTAAAGAAATAGTTCAGTATTAATGATGCTAAAATAGCACTGGTCAGAAATACACTAAAAAAAGTGTTGCATGCAAAACTGTTGCAAACAATTTATTTGTGTTGAATTTAAACAAACAAATTAAATTGAGCAATGTTGAACTTAATTTGTTTGTTTAAATTAAGCCCAAATAAATTGTTTTTTTGTTTTAACCACTTAACGTAAAAAAATTGAGTAAATCCAAGGAATCATCTTTGAATAATTTTTTCAGTGTAGTTAGAAAAATTTTAATTAAAAAATTTAAATTGAAAAAAAAATTAAAATATTTGTTTTGTTAGAAAACATGGATATGTGCTAGATTTAGAAAAAACATCTACATACTTATTTTTTTAAATATTAACTTAAAATCAATGTTTATTTAAATGTTTGTCATTTCAGTTGTAATTATTTAGTTTTTGATTTTTATTTGGAATCAAATTATAGTGCAACAGTATTTTTTGTTTGAGTAATACTAAGAAAACTATTTCTTAATTTCACGATTGTTACCGTAAAAAGGTGTTTAAGTATATTTATTATTAAGATCTTTGAAGTTGTATTTTCATGTAAACATGACAATAATGATTATTTAGGACCACTTACTTTTTGACATAAACTTTATCATAAAAGATAAAATGAAATGAAACTAATTGAGAAAAAGCAAAACAAAAAACAAACTCAGTATTTACAATCTCAAAAATCAAAATGAAGAATAAAAGAGTAATGCAAATCTTCTGTGTGGCCGTCTGCTTTTTGTTTTCCTTTTCTTCCTACTTCTGTCATGCCAGGCATCCTTTCAAGCCTCCATCCTTCCCTTTATTCCTTCTTTTCTCCTCAGGCGTCCATCTATTTCTCCATCTCTGTCGTCCTCCCTCTCTGCTCGCCCTTTGTAAATTGCAAGCCTATTTGGTTTGGGTTTGTTTTACCCCCTCTCATCCCTCTCAATGTCTCTCATTCTGTGTGTGTGTGTGTGTGCCCGAGCAGCTGCTGGCGTACGTATAACCGCAGGTAATCTGGGTAAAGCGTCCTCATGAGCCTGTGTCTGTGGGAGGCTTCGGCTCATCTCCCTCCTGCCTCCCCGCAGCTTTAATCTGTGACAGACCATTTCTTAATCGCTGCTAAGGGGCTTCGCTCTCTCCCTCTCCTCTCTCCTTCTCCTCTTCCTCATCTCCTCCTTTTCTCTTTCTCCTCTTGCTCAATCATTCACAAGCACGTATACCCTCCCACAGTAAGATTAGCACCCTTCGTGTTCGTCCTACATAATCGCTACACAATGGACTCCGCGTATCGCCACGGCCCACAGCGCCGCCGAGGGTGGAGGGTGTTATTCGGCATCACCCCCACACCTCATTCCCTAGAAGGCCTTTCACTTTTTCTCTGGGACCACCACCATCATCATCATCATTAGGATGAAGCGATGACGGGACGCTCAGAGTTTCGGGCATGAATTTTGGAGGAAAATGGAGCGTCCAGGCGGTTGGTTGGGGTTTGTCTGCAGGGGCGCAGTGGGACGGCATGGACTGGAATATTAATCATGCAAAAGCAGACAAACAGAGCAAACAGCAGAGCAAAAAAAAAAAAAGCCTTTCAGTTTTTCTTCTTTCTTTCTTTAAACTCTCCTTTTTTTGCTTTCACAATCTGATGATACCTTGATGATGCATTAAACTCAGTCATCTAAATCCCTGTTCTCCGTCTAATCATATTTGTATTACAAATTTCATTGTAATGACTTTGGGATTATTTGTCTTATCCCTTCTGTCTAACGGATTTGAATGCAATCCGATTCCTTGCATAAGTAGCACTCCGGTGATTGACATTAACACTGTAGATTATTGAAAAGCTGATAAATATTACAGCTGCTGCAGCTACCAAAGAGCGTTATTAGGCTCTTCCGCATGCACAAGCCAATGAATATTGAGCAATTATAATCATCTTCAGCACTTCATTTGGAAAATCTATATAAGTGGTAATATAGCTTTTAGGTATTTGCATGATACTGATAAGTGGCAATTGATGTAAATGGGATTAGACCGGGCAGATGTACTAAACCATTCTCATGTGCTGTTTCAATTACTTAAACACAATAACGTGATGCGATGGTACAGATTGTTAATACTACTTTTATTTGCATGTGCACATGTATAATTAAAATGCTGGGTTTTTGCAAGCAAATTTCAGGTAAAATATAGACAGACAATTGTAGGGTTAGAAAGTTTATTGAAAAATATAACACAACTCTTGGGTTTGTCTGTATTGTTTGAATGAATTGCTTTTGCTCTTTTTTTGTAATTAGTGAAAACTATTACACTGAAATATTAATAACATTTTAAATAGCATTAATAACAATTTAAATAATATATTTTCAATCTCAGGGTCATTGTAATCTTTTTGTAAATTATTATAATTTCATTGTAATATGCTATCGTACTGATCCCAAACTTTTAAACAGTTATGAATTTCACTCAACAAATCAAACATCTTTTTTGAACATGATGAATTAGATTTTTTAAAACTCTGCGAAACTCAAAAAATATTTAACTATGTTTTAGTCATAATTTTTTGTCAAACATGAATAATCTCATTTAATGTTTTTTGTAAACCTTTAGCGTATATATAAATAATCAAACTTTGCTCACTGCACTCATTTGTACCACACAAACACACATTCAGGTAAAACAGGGTATCCTTGGGGTCTTAAAATGTTTTAAATTTAAAAACAAATTTTAAGACCTTAAAAAGTCTTAAATTGATTGAAATACTGTCTTGTAGGTCTAAAATCATTTTATAAAAGTCTTAATTTTCTTTTGTTTATGTAAAGCTAATCGATCCAACACGCATAGAAACACCAACAAATCCACTTCAATAAAACTTTTAGAAAAATCTGTTGTGTATAAAGAGTTTTATTTAATGTTGTTAATTATGTTTAATAGTTATGTTGCACATATATATGTATATAACTAGGGTCTGCCTGTTTTGACACATTATTTAAAATATGTGGTTAAGAAATAAGCAATTGGAATTAGTTTTTTGATAGGGCAAGTATACATTTTTTTTTCCTTATGATCCATTACAAAACGTAAGCATTTAGCCCTATACAAGTCTGAAATTTCACTCTTCATGGTCTTAAAAGGTCTTAAATTTGACTGTGAAACCAACAGTAACCCTGTAAAAGAACAAGCTTGAGAAGTAGTAAACATTTTTGCCGTCATTTACTCACCCAAATGTGACAACAATGCTATATTGAGTAGGGCCAGACGAAATCTGCTGACATTTTTTGCTATTTCCGCACAGATTATTGTACAAAATCTGCGGATTTATGCGGAATGATTTTGGGAGTATGATAACTAAAACCTAATATATGAACTAAAAAGTAATACCTTTTTAACTTGTATTTTGCATTTACAATGCAAATCCAATTAGTTCCACTTTATTTGGTAAACAAATCAAATCTTATATATAAAATATCTACTAAAAGAGTGAAAATATTACTTTACAAACTGTATTGTGAATAAATTATATTAACATTTTTACATTAGTCAATAATTATACTGAAATTAATTTAAAAACTGAATAAATAGAAATTTACACAAGTAAATAAACAGAATCAATGATGGGCTGAAAATCTGCAGAATTGAGCGTGTGCAGATTCGGTGTGGGCCTAGTAATGAGTTATAACAAACATGCTGTTAAATCACTAGAAAAAAAAATGCACACCCGATGTGGTGATGTGGCCATCTTTTAAGCAAATTTTCCACAATAAGATTGCACTATTTATAAATTAACAAAATGGAATTGAATTACATCTCATCATAGCAAGAGTAAACAGGACAGATTCTTAGAATCAATATACGGACACAAAAAACTTAACAATTCCTTTTTTTAATGGTCTGAGATCATGTAAATGAAGACAGAATATTAACTTTAATGTAAGCAATGAAAGAAGTAGCAATTGTTCCCCAAATTAGCCAAAACTGTCCCTTTTAACCAATACAACTTGTTTCCTTTAATATACAGCAAATATGTTGAGATGCTGTTATTTTGTTGTTCTTGCAAAAGGCCGCTTTGCCCTTGCTTTTCCTCACAGTGACCTTCCGCCGTCTCCGGGCGGTGAACTGTGCTTGATGGCGGGGTGCTGGGCGGATCGAGACGCTCAGAGGACACGTGAGGCCGTAATGTATGCAGGGCCAAATGAAAGTGAGGGGCAGTGGTGTGAATTCGGATGGGGGTTAACGTGGCCGTGGCATTTGGTTGTGAGCCCAAGGGAAGCACTGTGTACTTTACTTAGGGTTGTAGGGGGAGAGACTGCAAAGACGGAGAGAGAGAGAGTGATGGAGGTACGTGAGGAAAAGAGCTTATAGTTATTAACTTTTAACCCAGAGAAGAGCGTCTGCAAAAGAGGGAAGAAGGCTAATGCGTCTGAGATATTGCATTTTAAAAGGTGTGTAAACAAAGTACCAGGATGAGGAGAGGAAGGTGAAGCAGAGGAAAAAAAAATGAGGAAAACATAGAAAATGAGCCAAGGCAATTTTAAGTTTTGAGTCTCTCTCTTTCTCTTCCTTTCTCTCTCTCTCTCGTTCTTGATGTCAGTGCTCTGATTTATGACTCAGTTTAAACGAAGGCCACATGTCTCTCCCAATGCTGCGATTTGTCCCCGCACCCCTTCGTCTGAGCTTCCTCGCAAAAACAACAGCACACACGCAATCTAAATAATATGGCATGCTTTAAACAGGGCTCCACTTTTTTGGGTGCTGTGTTGGGTCACTCCTTTCACCCTAAGGGACTGTTTGGTTTCTCCCTCAGAGTTTGATAGAACTGATCTGTGGCCTGTTTGGTGGTGGTGCTGCTTCAGAGGGACCGGAGAAACATGCAAGATGAGGGGAGAAAAAAAAGATGACAGCTTACAAGGGAGCCATTAATAATTCTCAGAAGCAAGGTTGTCCTGACACAGAGAAAATAGGGTATGCAGAAGAAGGCCCCTTTATTTCCCACACAGAATACTGTATTTTATTTATTTATTTATTTTGATATTTTTCACAGTTGTTTAAAAGCTATATCTGGTAAGGTTAAGTAAAACTCTATGGACTTAAAGAGCTGCTATTATGCATTATAAAAGGTCATATTTTGGTTTTGGGGGTCTCATACAACAGTCTGATATGCATGCATGGTCATAAACACTTTTCATTGTTTTGTAATATGCATTTATTTTTACATAATTATCCCAACAACTCCCAAATGATTCATTTGTTGCCAAACCCCTCCTTAGCGCGATGCTAATCTGCACTGTCTGTCTGTTGCGGTTGGTCGACTGCATTCAGCGTAATACAGAGAGAAATGCCCACCACGGGTTATCAACAATTTTGAAGTAGTCAGAGTGCAGAGTGTATGTGTGAGCCCAATGCAGGAGTGCATTAAAGCAGTGCAGTTAAACACCAGCATATAGCTCTATTCCTAACCATGACACACATTCAGTATTAATCCACACAGTGGCAAAAGTTGAACAATTTTGAAACTTGACCGCTGCACGTGTGTAGGAACAGCTGAATGTGGCCATAGCAAAGACAAACAAGCTCAAACTAATTTAAATCCTTAAACAAATCGTCACACGTCACGTTTTAGACATGATATAAGACTATAAAGAGTTAAGCAGACTCAAGCTGCGTACAAGCTGAAGTACAAGCTGCGTAGAGTGATTACAAGTAACAAAACACACTTACACTTGTGAAATGGAAAAAGGAACTGATCCATGAACTGTGTACTGTAAAGTAAATACAATACTGTAAAGACAATACATCAATTGTCTCTTCTGATCCTTCCTTTAACAAATGGCTAACGAATGCCCTATTGTAAGCATGTAGATTGCTGAAGCACTCGTCAGAAAAATGACGGGAACACAGCACAAGGCTGGGGCTATAATGCTGAGGTATTTTTGTCAAAATAAACTTCAACCACTGACTCTTAACTTTCCCTCACACTTCAGACCACTGCATCTTCGCGACATGATTCAATCGGGATCTACTCCAGTGTTTGTCTTCTTCTTTTTCGTTGTACAGTGTTTGTGGGCGGATTTTAAATTTTCCTGAGTCTGCGCTTGCAACAAATGGGCAGGACTTCAGTTCCGTATTGACATCACACCGACGCGGCTAAAGATTTGTTATCCCGACGATTCATGTGAACCACTCTGAGTCGACTCTTTTATAGATAAATCAATAGTTTTAAACACGGTGCACTTTCAGATTAAAGCCTTAGCTGGATATTTCACTTAACTTAGAGCTGTGAAACACACTGCATGGAAGGTCAATTTTAAAAACTCATAATAGGAGCTCTTTAAAATGAATGCGAGTAAAAATAAGCATCTGTGAGCATTTATAGTAGTGTCAGTCACCAAGTGGCATTTTTATGAATTACAGTGCAATTGTCAGAACTACAGTTTTTTTTAATACATATTAACTTTTTCAGTTTTGGTATCTGGCTGGTACTCCTCTTATCAGTCAGGATTGATTGGCCCTCCCTTTTCTGTACTTTCCCTGTTAAAGCAGCAAAATGAATAAAAATAAAAATTAGATGAAGAAAATGTTCTGATTACACGGGCTGTTTTTTAAATCTTTATTAAAGTTACAAACATTATCTTGTAGTCGTATGTTTTAAAATCTAAAATATTGAAATGTTTACACAGTAACATGTTTTAAAGGGATGGTTAACCCCAAAAAGGAAAATTTACTTACTTTACTTTGAGTTATTAAAATTAAAAAAGAAACTCAAACGTTAGACACAAGTGAGGTGAAATGAAAAAAGGCGTTAGAGCAAGGGACCACTCTACATATATTTTTTGAGTTTATTGAGGTTTAAATAAACACATTGTTTTTTGTTAGCTGCTGATGGCATTTCATCTAAATTTTAAATAAAAATATTTTCATTTCGAGCAAGTTTTTTGCATTGTGTCAAAAAAGGTGTTTTTTACGCTTGGATTCATTACCTTTTTTCACAATGTGTAAACAAACTGTGTATTTTTAAAGTAGTTGTATTGGAATACAGGAAAAAATATTCATTAATGAGCTGTTTATTCATTATCAATCTGTAAAAAAAAAATCATATGATAATTTACTTAATATGACAACATGCCATTGTCATAACCTAATGTAGTCACATCCTCAGATAGAAAACTGGGACCTACTAAAGGTTTGAAAAAGACAGGATTTTGTTTTCAGCCTGTTTTTTTTTTTCCAACTTAACTGACGATGACTGCTCTTCCAAAGGGTTCTCTCTCAGATCCCTAGTCCTAAACCTGGGATTTATTCATTCTTGCTCACAGATAACACTTTATTCCTCTGATATTGAACAGGGTGTTAGTATTCCTCCCTCTCAGTTAGCTTGATCTCCCCCAGCCAGAGCTTTCTGCATTTGAATTGGAGAAAAGCCATATTTGTTTACTCTCATAACCTGTCCATTGTTGCAGGTGGAGAGTCCCAGTGGGGCCCATGAAGCTTCTGTGCCACTGCAGTCCTAACAGCTTCTGCAGATTCCAGCAGGACGCGTCCACTGATAGTGAAGCCCAGGAGAACACCGGAGACAGGTGAGATGAGGGGGGCATATCACAAATGTGTTCTGCAAAACAAGCCCAAATGAGTTTTACTTATTAAAAGATAAAGATATGCATTGACTTTAAGTCTACTTAAAAGTGTTAAAAAATGTGTATTTCACTGAGACAGGACAAGCACAACAACAGAGAGGTTGTAACCATTGACACCAAGATCTTGTGACCATTGTGGACGGCCTCTTAAATCCAGGCAGATGGAAGTTGAGAGCAATAGAGAGCAATACACTAGCTTTTTTGAAACAAGTCTACAGCACAGGCAGTAGTAAACATCACCTTTTCAGAATGCTGCAAGCACTTCACTTGTCATGTGGCAAGAATCAAGCACCAGCTTCACATTTTGAATTCATTATAGACATTTTGGCAGAGTAATTACCTCAGAAAAACACAGAGCACCAAAGGACTGTGGCGCTTTCAAAAAAGTTCGAGCAAGGGTTTGTCAGTGGTGGTGGTTTAAAGAGTTCAGCTGATGGTTGTTTAGCAATGGGAGACGCCAACATGTTTTCCATCATGTGGACATGTTTGTTTTTGGTCAAATCTCTAAAACCATTTTGCTAAATATTTTTGCAAAGTGTAAAGATGCAATGTCAGTCACCTTAGTGATTTACTTACCGGTTCTATTAAGACAATTATATTGATTAATTGCTTTAGTTCGATTTTTTTTTTTTTTAAGAATTTAAAAAGAAAGTAAATTGTATACATAATTACACTATAATATGTTGTAGGTTGTTGTAAACTCTATTTAATGAAAATAAAGCCAGTTAGCCAAAACTTGTAGGGTAATATTAGCCCTTTGTGCTTCTTTCAATATATAAAAAACACACAATAAAAACTGTATTGAACAGTGCATTGGCACTAAAGTTTTTGTTTTGTATTTTTGCATATTTTTAGTTGTTTAATGGACCATAAAACAGGCAAGTCATGCACAAATTAGCATCTATGAATGACAGAAGTTGTTTTATTACTGTCTCAATCACCAGCGATCTAATCTTGGCAGATCGCTGGTAAAAACGCAGATCGCTAAAGGACTGCAAATTCGCTATTATATGGACTACAGATCCAGTCATGCAATGCTCACACGCACCTGTTCCGGATTCTGTTGATTTCACACACTCATGGCTGGGAGCGGCTCATAAACTGATTACATGGACTTTATAAACTGCACTCACACGTTTTAATGCTGAGTCTTGTTTAACTGTATTGTGAACATTACAACGCATTCTCTTGCCTTGGCTTGTCATGTACCGATTTTTGCTTTGTTTTTTTTATTGTTTATGTTGTTTGCCGCCAGGACTGACCATTTGCCTGTTATTTCACCATGACTCTGGATTCCCTGTATACATGTTTGTCCCTGTGTTGACCGTTGCTTGCCTCACATAACAACTACCATGGAAATACATGGTAACTTTTTAGTATTCTATTTTAAGGAGATAATGTTATTAATGTCATTGTAATATACAATCTATATTAATAAATATGTAGATATATATAAGCATGAAAGTTTTTATTGGTATGTGAGGAGGCAGATCCGGCGAAATGCGGTGTTAGATCGGATTTCAGAGGATTTAGGATTTCTCCATACGTCTTACAATACAATTTTTAATTATTAACTTTAATTAAGTACTTGATTAATTTATTGTATAAATTATTATTAGTTAATTTTTATTATTACAGTCATTCTAATAGCTTATTATGTCATTTTGTTAAGTTATGAACAGTAAAACCTTAATAAACCTCCACTGCATCCTGTTCCATTTCTCTCCATCTGTCTATTTTTGAACACAAAAACATGTGTCCTGTGTGTACAACCCCTTAGACCTTGAAATTCAAACAAAACCTGGCCCAAAACACCTGGGTCACAAAAACACAACAGTGAACTTTTATTTCACTCACCCCAGAACAATCCTGCAGCGGCCGAGTCCATCCAGGGCCGCTGTTGGTCGGGCCGTGCCTGAAGCTGGAGCTGCGGTGTGCTGGTGCCGAGGTCAGACGCTGCCACTGTGGGTTAGGCTGCTGGTCTGATCCGTGTTGACAGTGCAGATCCCTGTCAAGCCCAAGGAGACAAGCAGTGCTTCCAGCTAGAGAGTGAACCTTCGCACTGACCACTGCTGGAAGGATGGGTGAGTCACATCTCTAGTCTTCCATTCGATCCGTTCATGTCATGTCAGGTACATACAGGTATATACACATCTGTGATGGAAGAAGAAAGACATTTAAAAGTTAGCACTATTTTAGCACTATTTATCTGATGCTGAACTTACTGAAGTGTTTTTTATGCACCTTTGCTCCAGGTTTTAGGTAAAATGAATGTCAATGCAGGTTATAATTACCGGGGAGATTATTAGTTAATGAAAAATGGACTCTTGCATAATGCTGATTTAATCTCAACACTTTTTCCAATGTAGTAAATTTGCTTGTTGCTCATCTGCTTCAGCGCTCTGTTCAATCTCAATTTGACTAAAAAGTCATATAAAACAAAGTAAAATCGAATGGTTGCAGGGCTTGAGATTAGCACCCGTCAAATATGGGAGGATTTTGGGTGTACTCTGAAAAATGTTGATGTCGTTTTCTCCATGAAGAACCTTTAAAGAGCCTTTCCATTTCATAAAAAGTTTCTTTCACAGTTGTTTAGGTTATTAGATGTTCTTCAAATGAAGACAAAATGGTTATTTTCAGAATAATTCACTGAAAGGTTTGGGAAACCTATACTTTTAAGAGTGAGTAATGTCTAACATCCACACTCACTGCCATTAACTTTGAATTTTATAAAAATAAATTTTAATGGACAAGTGAAAATGAATTTTGCCTAAGTTGACAAGAAGAGTTGCTTAGTTTTTAACCTAGCCGAAAGGTTGTGCGACCCCCAGAAAACATAGCTATTGATTGTCACTGAATGATTCGACTTTTTTAACAAATCAGATGAATCAGTAGTTTATATAGACCTTTTTCTTAGAACGCAAAATTACCCATTATGCTTTGCGTGTACGCGCACGGAGAATGCTAAGAACGTCTGGTCGGCAGCTGATGCGTGTAAACAGTCACATTCGCACAGCTTTGAAACGAGTTTTACTCTATTTTACTTGCTTTTAATGTCTTTGAACTGATACTGTTGTCAATCAGCACCACCTCCTGGATTGATTATTTAAAAAATGCGATCTAACGGGATGGAAAACCACTGCTGCGAATCATTTACCCTCACCGTCAGACTGCCTCGTTGTGCGGTTATAATGGAGCCTCGCCATCGCTAAAGTCAACAGTTTCTGTCTTGTCAAATATATAACCAACCTTAGAAAATGTAATTCACCAAAATGTTTGACACACACACATGCTGTGCCACTGACACATTGATTGAAAAACTGGCACAAAGTGAAAATAAAGTGGCATTTTTAAATGACAGAAAAACACATATGGTAAATACTACACACAAACTAACTAAATGAAACATAACTGCTCCAGATTAGAATCAACAGGCAAATCAGCCAGCAGAGTATAAAAAACTTTTATTGGTCATTTTTGTAAATTGCATGACTTGCATACCTGTTAAGAGTCATGCCAGTAATCTGGTTTGCTCTATAATGCAGTGAAGTGGTGTGTGTGTGTGTGTGTGTGTGAGAATTGAAGAGCCGCTGAGCTAACAGCTGACTGGTCGGGAACACACACTGTATTTCTGATGGCAGACACGTGAACTATGAGAATGTTTTTCTCTCGCGCTTGAAGCACACATCTGACAGATTAACGGCTTTAACAAACACATTTCAAAGTTTTGTGTCACAAAAACACTCCGTAATCCACTCAAAACGCCATTGAAACCCATTTTCAGAGCGCAAATTACCAGTTGTAAACACTGTTAGCGGAAGTTCTAAACATTCTACCGGACGACGCTGGTCGCTATGGCGCCCTCCATGCAGCAGCCAAGAAAAAGGTCTATAGACATGCATTTGCTTCATTTTATGAATAAATCCACACACAGGCGGTTTACATATTAAATATTAAAAAGTGTATTTTTCCAACATTTTCATATTTTCATACAAAACACAGATTTACAAATATTTTTTTCAAAACATTGTAATTATAATTTTAAAATATAAATGCATTCACACTGCATATGAGTTGTCTGTGTAAAAAATATTGAAATGCCACTTCAGCTGCTTCTGTTTCCAATGCAGTGGAGAGATTGCTTTTAATTCATTTGATTGATACAAACCATGAAGTGTGTTTTTGTAATGAGTGTAATTATTAATAGAATTAAAAAAAAATTATTTGAAAGATGACAAGTTTAATAGGACCAGGAATAGTTGCCCTGTATATTAGGAAAAAACTAAAATTTCAGCTTTATTAATGTAATTGGCAATTTCCCATAATCATGATAATATGATATAATATAAAAAGGATTAACTTTACAGTGGGTGTCATCAGTCAATTTATTAGACTGATGTGATAAGTGCACAAATCACGATCACATACATTTTTTCTGACAAATATTAACTGTAAAACTGCCGGAAAACAGGCAAGAATCACTGTAATGTCACCACAGGCACATTTATTTTCATGTTTCCTAGGAAGCAGAAAACTGAAGGTCCAGCAGTAGCAAATTAAAAAGAAGGCTGTAAAGTTCAAAAGCCCAGCTCCTAATGGCTTTTTAAGGTGAACTGTTTCCCTATCACATTTGTAAACGGGCCCTTATTTACCCACACACGTGTGTGTGTGTGTGTGTTTGGGGGGTTGGTAGTTGACCTTTGCGAGCAGAGACAGTGTCTGAGAGTGAACGCCACTCGCTGCATCTTAATGGCCACCAAACAGCTACACTGCTATCCTCTGATATTTGCTTAAACATGAGCACAATACATATCAAAGATATTTACAAAGAGAGCACGGTCAGCAGTTACCCAGCCGAGATAGAAAACAAGCAGCCGCTGGGGTTAGTGCTGGGGTATTACACACAGAGCCAGGTCTTTAAGGATTTTTCAGTGCAGGAGATGCAGTGCATTAGATGCAAATTCTTCTGATAAAACAAAAAGAGGGACAGATAAGAGAGTGAGAGAGAGAGAGAGAGAGAGAGAAATACACTATGCTAACAAAATAAATCTAATGCTGTATGATTCAGTGCAAATGACATGTTTAAGATGATAGATTCCATGAATAGAGTATCAAATTATGCGTACAAAACTTTTCAATTATAGACTAATTAATTAAACATTACATTAAATTATTTTACATAAATTTTATAAGGCTTAACGTTTTGTGACACAAAAGTGTGTATTATTATAGCATAATGACATTGGCTGAATATTTTAGTAAATATATGAGTTTCATTTGTGAATAAATATTGCATACATACACTCACCGACCACAGGTGCACCTGTCCAACTGCTCGTTAACACAAATTTCTGCAATTTCAGCCAATCACATGGCAGCAGTTCAATGCATTTAGGCATGTAGACATGGTCAAGACAATCTGCTGCAGTTCAAACCGAGCATCAGAATGGGGAAGAAAGGTGATTTAAGTGACTGAATGTGGCATGGTTGTTGGTGCCACATGGGCAGGTCTGAGTACAATAGATGATTGGAAAACATTGCCTGGTCTGATGAGTCGCGATATCTGCTGCGACATTCAGATGGTAGGGTCAGAATTTGACCTCAACAACATGAAAGCATGGATTCATCCTGCCTTGTATCAGCGCTTCTAGCTGGTGGTGTAATGGTGTTGGAGATATTTTCTTGGCACACTTTGAGCTCGTTAGTACCAATTGAGCATCGTGTCAACGCCACAGCCTACCTGCTGACCATGTCTATCCCTTTATGACCACAGTGTACCCATCCTCTGATGGCTACTTCCAGCAGGATACAACCCATGTCATCAAGCGCAAATCATTTTAGACTGTTTTCTTGAACATGACAATGAGTTCACTGTACTAAAATGGCCTCCACAGTCACCAGAGTTCATTCCATCAGAGCACCTTTGGGATGTGGTGTAACGGGAAATTCACATCATAGATATGCAGCTGAAAAATCTGCAGCAACTGCATGATGCTATCATGTCAATATGGATTAAAATCTGTGGGGGATGTTTCCAGTACCTTGTTGAATGTATTTTTAGAAATCTGTTTTATGCAGCGGATGCCTTTCCAGCTGCAACCTATCACTGGAAAACACCCATACACTCTGATTCCTACACATACACTATGGACAGTTTAGCTTACCCAATTCACCTATAGCGCATGTCTTGGGACTTGTGGGGGAAACCAGAGTACCGGGAAGAAACCCACACAAACATAGGGAGAACATGCAAACTCATGTTCAAAAGCCCTTCAAAAACACAGGTTGACATGCATATTCGTCCAAATACCCTTTTACTGTTTGTTTCATAATAACCACGTTTTTTTGTTTTTTTTTACCTTATTTGCTCAGTGATTTTTCCATATCTTTCCTCTGTGGGACACTCATCTGCAGGGACTGCTCTGATGACCCAGTGTGTTGTGATTGATCTACTTCATGCAGCACATTGAAAAGGGAATGCCTATCACCATTATTATCAGGTGTTGAAAAAAAGCTAATCTTTGTGTGTGTGTGTGTGTGTGTGTGTAATATATATATATATATATATATATATATATATATATATATATATATATATATATATATATATATATATATATATATATATATATATATATGTATGTGTGTGTGTGTGTGTGTAAATGTGTGTATATATTTCTTTATTTATTTCTTTATTTCTTTATTTTTTTAGACAACATGGCTTCAATTTTGCTTTAGCAATTTGAGTGTGAGTCCAAGTCCCTCAATAATATAAAAAATGGTGATAATACGTTCTTAAATTACAACTGGCCTCTGAATCCCACATTGTACGGATTTGTACTGTTAAGTACTGTAGCAGTCTTCAGACACAACACAAGGTTGGGGCTTCGCTTCTGTGGTATTGCTGTAAAAATTAACTTTAAGCATGGATTCTCACAGCGTCATCAAAATTATATTTACCATCTCAATGCAGAACACTGCATCTTCCCAACATAATGCTAACCTGGATCTAAGAGTGCAACAAGTGGGTGGGCAAATGTTTCTGTTGATGTAATTGGGAAATAGCTTGTGATTTGTTTTAAAAACGATTCGCTTTAATGACTGAGTTGACTTTTGAGAGACAGTAACTGTAATCACTGTATTTTAAACTCAATGAAAACATAATTTTCAAAAATTCATAAAGAGATATTTTTGGTGGAAACAGTTGTCTTTTTTCAGGATACCTTGATGATTGTAAACTTTTCATAATTTTTTTTTTTTTCATATTTAAGTAAATAAATAAATACATTTTAATAAAAACAAACTTTGCAACAGAAATATTGTAGTGTAAGAATATTAAGCTAAGATAAACTCACAATTAATTAAAAACATTTAAATTGTGCTTGAGGCGAAATGTTTGAGACTAAATTTGGTGTTAACTTATTACCATTCCTTGATTGCTGTATCTAATGATCTAATGGCTTGGCGTTGGCATACCATGGGGTTACATGTACAATATATTTGTTATTATAATATAATATATTTAATTATCATAAACGGGCCAAAATTTAGCCACACATGTTATATAATGAACAACCACGTTTAAAGTGTCAATTTGTTTTGTATGTTAAAGAAAACTGAGATCTTGGCAACAGACTTAAAATTGTGTTTTTACCTTTAAAGCATTACAGGCAAGAGGAGAAACTTCACTTGTGCTGTAGCAGTGCTGATAGACTGAGGAGAAGAGGTGTTGATCAGAGGCCTGGATTCTGTCATGAAGCCATAGAAATAAGCAGTGCAGCATAGTATAAGGGAGCTCCAGAACTAAAGTTTGTCTCTTTAGGCTATGGTTACACGATTAGCCTCTGCCGCCTCTTTCATATACTTCCCTGCAGCCAGGCCGTGTCTAATGTTCCCCTTACTTGAGTGCGGTGGATCACAAATGCATGAATTTGTCTGGTTTCCTCTCTGCATAACTTCTGAATGTATCAAACTCTGACAGCTGATTCTAGGCCAGTTAATCTTTTCCTGAGGGGACCTGTGTACCTTTGGAGAGATGAGAAAAAACCCACACGCACCCCTTTAGTGGGCAAACACACAGTTTACCCCCTTTTTAAATTTTTTTTTCTTCTGTTCCTTTTTTATGGCCAGTTGTCTTCATGGAGGCAAATTTTAAAAGCACATCACGTTTGTGTGAGTAAAAATTGCACAGAAAGGTCAAGGAAATTACAGCAGAAACGGTTGACGTCTGGAAACAAATGTGTGTTGTGATGCTTCGAATTTACCTGTGTCTGAATGAAAGGAGTGTTTTTATGTCTGAGACGGAGGGATTTATACGGAGTATTGTTTTAAGGCGGAAGTGACAAAAAGAGTGACTATTTGTTAGACAATAAAAAAAAAGGTTTTAGTTTTTAGTTATTGATTATTAGTCTTTACGTGATTATTAGTCTTTAAGTTGCTAGTTGCTCTAGCGTACACGGCCATTTTTAACTTTGAACTTAAAAGATAACATGTATTTAATTCATTCATTTTCCTTCGGCTTAGTCCTTTATTAATCAGGGGTCACCACAACGGAATGAACTGCCAAGTTATCCAGCATATGAACATGCTAACTCTAAACAGAAATTCCAACTGAATCAGCGACCCTCTCGATGTGAGGCAACAGTGCAAACCACTGAGCCACCGTGCTGCCCAACATTCATTAATTCGTTCATTCATTCATTTTCTTTTTGGCTTAATCCCTTTATTAATCTGGGGTCGCCACAGCGGAATGATCCACCAACTTATCCAGCATTTGTTTTACGCAGCGGATGCCCTTCCAGCTGCAACCCATCACTGGGAAACATCCATACACACTCATTCACACACATAACTATTGCCAATTTAGCTTATTCAATCCACCTATACTGCATGTTTTTGGACTTGTGGGTGAAACCTGATCACCCGGAGAAAACCCATGGTGGAGAACATGCAAACTCCACACAAAAATGCCAACTGACTTAGCCGGGGCTTAAACCAGCGACCTTCTTGCTGTTAGACGATTGTGCTACCCACTGCGCCACCATGCTGCCCACATCTATTTATTTATTTTAAATCTTTTGGAAGTGACAGAAAGAATGACTTTGTTCGACAAAAAAATTTATTGCTGTTAGCTTTTATTTATTGTTGACTTTTTCAGTCATTTGTTCATCCATATCAGATTTAACTAGTTTTTTTAATGGCAGCTGTAAATTTTCAGAGCCATCACAGTCTTCATAAATCATTGAAATATGTTGATTTGGTGCTCAAAAAACATTTTATGATCCTCAATTTTGACACCTGATTAGAGAACAAAATGCAACGGCACACATAATGTCTATTTTTATTTTGCTTTTATTTTCACAGAACAATACAAAAAAGAAAGTCTTTCCACCACTTTTTATTTGGCAACACAAACAAATTCACACTCCTTTTTTTGCTCATTAATTATGCAGTTAAGAAAAAGCTGCAATGTAGAGAACGAAGGAAAGGTGAAAATGAGGGATTCAGTTTTTCCTCCTCGCTGAATATTCATAATACATTCCTTTCTGATGCTTTCTGCTGTTGTTTGTTCCAGTTTGGTGCAGCGGCTTCCCATTTTGAGAAGCTGTTAGCTACCAGGAAATAGTTGAATCCGCATCAGCGAGAGGAGGAAGGTGTCTCAACTCCTTGCAAACAGGTGTTAGGTGTCTGCCACACGCTGTGTATGATATTTAAAGCGTAGCTTGATCTTCACCCCCAGCCAACCCCCTGTCAAAACCCTCCATATTGTGTGAAGTTGGTTGTTTTAAGCCCACATCGTGCTTTGCTTTTGACACATGCTGCAAAGTGCATTGCATTTTTTCTAGTCGGAGTCATTAACATTATTTAACTGCGGACACCACCACCATTTTTCATTCTCAGCGTAACTCGGAAAGCACTTAGGCATAATTATTTCAGCACGAGGTGCTCTGTGAGGAGAACTACTGTCCTAAATCCTTGAGCAAATCAGGAGGAATACTAACCCACTCTTCCTGAAGTCTGAGGTGTACATATTTATTTATTATTTTTTTATTTGGAATGTTTTTTTTTTGTTCCTTGACAATTTGAGTTTGCCTCTCCACGTTACATGCCACAATAATTGGTCGGCAGAGTGGGATGCAAATTGTAGCTGATGTTAAAATGCATCTTAAAAGGGGATGGAGATGTCTCTTCGGAAGTCAAAGTATAATTTGTATCCACTTTCTCTCTTTTTTTGTCATCAATAAACCTCTTCTGGCTTAGGATGAGGTCAGACACCAGCTTTTTATTCATCTTGTGAGGATTTGCAGCTCTTGTAAACCCCTTAAAACTATCCAAAAGGGGGTCAGGGAGCCCTCAGTTAATTTAGTTTTATCTTTCGCTCTGTTCTACCTGACCTCAAGCACATTGCTTTGCTATAAAAGGGCCTGCTTCTGTTTTGCTGGCTTTTTTCTGTTCATGAAATAAGATTGAAAGCAAGCTCTTATGCTGGTTTCAACCTAAATTCAAAGTGAACTTGCGTCACTTGCTCTGTATTACTCAAAGAATGTTTTTCCTCTTCTTGCAACTTTTCAGCTTGAGTTGATTTTTTTTTAACTTGCATGGGGAAGTACCATGTGCTCAGGACCAACGTGTCATGCATTTTGCATTTACATTGGGGGAAATAAGTGTTCAACACATCACCATTTTTCTCAGAAAACATATTTTTACCAGATGTTGAGAACAACCAAAGAAATCCATATATGCGAAGAAAACAATATTAATTAGTTTACAAAGTATGAAATTTTATAAAATGAAATGACACAGGTATTGAAAAAGTATTGAACACATGAAGAATGGGAGGCGTAGAAAGGCAGTGAAAGCCCAGACAGCAGCTGAAATCTCTCAGTAGTTATTCAGCAACCCTCTGTCCTTTGTCATTGTACATTTATATCAGCTGCTTCTGTCCAGCATCTACATTACCAGAATGATGAAGATGAAACCAAGGTGGACTTTTCAGCAAGACGATAATGCACAACACAGGCAAGAAAACTCTCAAATGCTTTCAGAAAAAGAAAATCAAGCTGTAGACTGGTCTAGACAATCACCTGACTTGAATCCAATAGAGAATCCAATATAAAGCTCAGATTAGATTGACAAGACCCACAGAACCATCAAGTTTTTACACTGTTGAAGTCTGTGAGAAAGTCAAACCTGAGCAATGCATAACTTCATTCTCCATATCAGTGGCATCTTCAAGCTGACATCACCAAAAAAGCCTTTTATATAAAGTATTAAATACATTTCCGTAGTTCAGTACACTATCCTTCTGTCATTCCATTGAATTTACACATAATTTTTTTCAGATTTTTTTTATTTTGTTATATTTTTATGTTTGTATTATTTATTTATTTATTACCAAAACCTGGTTTCATTCAAATATAAAATCATCAAATATAAAAATCTAGATTTTATTATAAAACCTGAACACTGTATAAATATATCATATGTTAATGTAGTATTTGGTGATTGATTAGATTGATCCTATATAGAATTCCATCTCATGTATTTTTTGTTTTGATTATCTCTGGTTGCTAGGGTGAGCACATTGGTCATCTCTCATTTCCTTTAACAGACTCCAGCGGTGTGAGCTTGAAACCCTCTATAAATCCACCTCAGGGCTTCAACCCCCTCTTCCCCGCACAAACACATCGCTGGTAATCCCAAAACCGAGACTCGTGTGCAGGCGACCAGAACTAATGAAGACAACTGTTCAATTACTAGCTCAATTAATACGAGTGCCTGGGAGCTCAGAGCTCTGAGGAAAGATGTTACGCAGTAGATGTTGTGGCCAAGCATAAACTAAACCGCCCATGGCAATCCCACATCCAATCTCGGGGCTTAACCGTTAATACTTCATCCTGTTTAAAGTGCAGTTTGTGTATGTGAGAAGGGTTTTATGACCATACAAACAAAGGCTCTTGAGGCAAATATGGCCTCTTCTAAGAACTGAAACATGGTTTAGTGCTTCCATGCCATTTTGTTGCACTTGGTTAGCATTTATTTAGTATAGTTAAATTTGCGTGTTAAGCTTGTTAGATAAAATACTCACTCTTGATTTGCCCTGCTGTCTTTGACCCCTTTGTTGCCATTGACCCTTGTTTGTCATAAATTTGTCTGTTTAAAATATGCTGTGACCCATGAGACTGAATGTGGTAATTCTTATTCTTGCTCTATTGAGATTTTTGCTTCGTCAATAGTCGGAGGGGGCTGCTTATAATTAATGTTTTTTTTTTTTTTGCCACCAAAGGGACTTCCTTTGAACCTTGTGGCCCAATTAAGCTGTGGCTACTTTAAGCACAGGTACACAATGCATGGTCAGCATTAACTTCCCTCGTTTTCAAGTGCATTTTTGGCACTCCAAGTGGGCAGTCGGCGAAACTACAAGTGTGCCAACAAAGAGGTGTAGCGTAGCACCTTGCTGCCCAAAGGGGGCTGCCTCCCGATGATTAAAGATTAAAGATGCAAGACACACACATAATTACAAAAAACTAATTATTTCCTTGAAAATGAATTTTAAAAGTGCTTCCACAGGGGAGTTGGCCCTAATTATTTCATTTAACTGTAAAAAAGGCCCTTGGGGATAGTTTTTGCTGTTCGTCTAGTTTCAGTTTTTCTTTCCCGCTCGCTCTCTTTGTGTTGAAATACGAGCAGGTCATCATGATTATTGTAGGTCTTTGTCATCATTAAGTATTCATAGTCAAGCAAATGTACAGATATGTGGGCTTGGTGGCTAGGGTGAAAATCAGTTCTTCTGTACCACTTTTTTTTCAACGTTTAAGTTTTTATTTAGTATATTTTAACAACGGATGTCCGTCCCAAGATGGATCTAGTAGTCAATGGTGCGGGTTGGAGTTTGAACATAAATGCTACATAAAAACAAGTTAACAATATAACAAGACCGCTAATTATACAATGGTTTCCACTACATTCATTGTTCCATGGTGGGGCGCCACAACAAAATTCATTCCCGCCACTGCTACATTACAGCTTCTCATTCAAAACCTACAGTTGTTGCTGTTTCTTTTTTTTCATAGCGGGTTACATTTGCACCAAAAGTGAATTATAACTGAGCTAATTTTTCTGTAATCGTAGTAGTGCTGTGCATTATTTGTTTAACCCTTTAACGTTACTTGCTGACTGACTGACAGACAGGGCTGCGTGATGCGTGAGCAAAACACGATGTAGCTTTCCGTTATGATGAACACAGTTTCCATAATTATTCTTTATCTATATATATTTATAGGTCTATGGTTCTGCATACAATTACTTTATCTTGCTTGAGTTTATGGTCATTTCACTTTACTTCAGGACGCATTAATGCCGTGCAAAATCTGCACTTGAGCAGTGTATATTTGAGATGTGCAAGAAGTTTTGTGCACGAACAGAGGATATCAGCACGCAAGCAAAAAGATTTGCATGCTTTCATTACATGAATGCAACTCGACTTGTAATACTGCACTCATGACATTTTTCATTGAAAAAGGCCATAAGTGGTTGAAAGATCTGTGTAAAAGGCCTGCCAACAGAGCTGGTGAAAATCCTAGAGGAAACAATTTAGGGCTGGGCGATTTGGCCTAAAATGAACATCTCAATTCACTCAACATTTTAACTCTATTACGGTTAATAAACAACTATTTTATTCATTTAATTTTTTTGCCTGCCTTGCGTGTAGCCATGCATTTATACTCTGCAATAACACTTCCGAAACGCTAGCTGGCAGTAGGTTTAAATGTTCCTCTGTGTCTTCGCAGGTGTTTTGTTTTTTTTAAACGCTACCTTAATGTACAAGTAGTTAAAACTTGCTCATTCAGAGGTGGAAACCGGCAGACGCGCAACAACTTTAATCATAAGGTAAACACAAAGAAAAAGTTTCCACCTGGAGCTCCTTCAAGGGACTCGACACTTGTAAACACTCTCTCCATCGGGCTCGCAGCTCTCAGCACTACCGACCAATCACAAAGCTTGCGCTAGGAGGTGCGAAGGTATGTGACTTGCTCCGAACCATATTTGTGCATAATGCCGAACATGCAGAAGCATAAATCAGCCTTGACAGAGCAGGGTCACATGACTCTGCACGTGGTAGAGAAAGTAATTGAAAAAAACTTGACCTGGAAAAATTTGAACGATTATAGGTTCTGAATGTCGATTTCGATTACTTTTTGATTATTCACCCTGCCCTAATCAGAATCAGAATCAGAATCAGAAAGAGCTTTATTGCCAGGTATGTTCACGCATACGAGGATTTTTTTTCGTGACAGAGCTTCTACAGTGCAACAGGATTACAGAGACAGGACAAAAAACAGATAATAAATATATAAAAAAAAACTGTATACAACATAAAAAACTGTATACAACATAACTAGCAATATAACAAGACAAATTTGATGAGTCAACCATTGCTAACTAATGAACCAGACCACAAGGTGACTACAAAACTGAAAAACCGAAAACTAAAACAACTTTTAGAATGGCACATTGCTATTGTCGTTATTATTGTGTTTCATTATGCCTATTATATGGAAGTTTTACCCCATGCTTTGCACTGCTTTTTTCTGTAGCTTCTGGTCAGTTCAAACATACGGTGCATGCTTTTTTGCGGTCTGTGTTGTGAGCTGCCACAACTAAACAAACCTGCACAGGGGGAGATGGCGGCTGTAGCCAACAATGCCGACGATGATGACTGTAATCATATGTGTTTGTGGTGTGGTGTTTCATCACCTGTCCACCACTGTGGCTTGTTAGAGGACAAATGAGTCTTAATAAAGCAGATTCCCCCCATGACTCCACGGGACCCTGTGCAACAAAGCTGTTGGCTGGAGCGGGCGGCCTGGGGAGTAGATTGATTACCTGCAGAATCCTGGTACCACCAGCATGTCTGCGGGGCGAGAGCTCTTATTGGCCTCCCCCACCATCGATCCCTATATAGAGCCCTCCACTTCAGTCCCTTCATTCCTCACAGCCCTGCTGCTGGAGGTGGCAGTGGACGACAGTACATCAGGGCTGTGCGTGATCCGCTTTGCATACTTGTTCTGTGGCAGATCAGTCTTTTACACAAATATATTGGTCTGGAAAGCCCCTGTGGCAAACATATATCCCATATATGAGCTCCATATACTGTATGTTAATAAACCAGTTTGATATTGGGCATTAGGGATTAAATCTCGCAAAGAGATCAGTTTCATTTATATTGCAGAATATTGTATGTCAGGGTTATTTTAGGTAACTAACACTACAATCACAAAGCGGTTAATAAAAATAGTTGCCAAGAAATTTATTTTACTTTCAACTAACTGACTAAAACTAAAATTATAAATAAATATTAACACACAAAATAACATATACAGAAACTTAAATGACATA